>NC_048225.1:122168902-122468902 GCF_002007445.2 Ailuropoda melanoleuca
AACTGATCTTGGAGAACAGGAGGCGGCGTCAGAAAATGGAAGGTTTGGATTTGAGATTTTAGAGGAACAGTTTCTGGTTACGACAAAATCCCGCGTGAGTCCTTGGTGGAGTGAGACAAAGCTAATTAGAAATGAGTTGGAAAAAAAAAATCTTTATGTGTAAACGTTGATTGGCCCCCACCCGGATACCGATATCACAGTGAAGGATGGCAAGAATCAAGGTACAAAGGGCTACAAGGACGTAAGCCCACAGTCACAGTCCTTGGAGAATAAGGAGGAGAAACCAGGAGAGAGGAGGTAATTGTCTTATTTCGCTTCAAACATGGGTTAAGTAAATGAATTCTGTTTTTCTTGCATCACAGAAGCCGGGATGTAGGCTCTCTAGGCTAATACTGAGAGGCTTCTTCTTTCTCTCCGATAAACCATCTTTAGCTTGTGGCTTTTGCCCTCAGGCCGGCTGCCTCGTGGTTGCAGAGATGTCCTACCAACTGAGTGTCACACACAGCAGCAAGCTGTTACAGTCGGGAAGAAGGGGAAGGAGGCTAAAGCAGAGAGCCAGCGACCTAGGTGGGCTTCCTTTTCCAGTGAGTTCCTGCACATTCTACCCAGTGATTTCTGCTTCACCCCATTAGATAAAATCCTGTGACTTGGCTAATCTTAACTGCAAAGGAATTTTAATTTTAATTTTTTAAAAACGCTGTGCATCTTGCCGCTGCAAACGAGCTCACGGGTCTGCTCATGGGTCTGCCGCGTGTCCCATTCAGGGGGTGCCAATCTTAGGGGATAAGCGGATCTTGCGAGGGCCAGGAGGTCTGTGAAGTGCTGATGTATCGCAAGGGGGAAACAAAATTACCTCCTAATCCTGAAATCCACAGTATGTGAAGGAACAAAACAGAACAAAAATAGCCAAAAAAAAAAAAAAAAAAAAANAAAAAAAAAAAAGAAATCCTCTAATCTGAGGAGCAGTTCAATTTCAGTTAAGTCCCGGAAGTGGTGGGAATGATAAGAGAGGAAGCTAAAGATAAAAAAGTAAGCTAATTTAAAAAGTGTGCAGAAGGGCCAGCAATATGAACGTGAGAGAGAAACAGTCCAAGTCGTGGGAGGTTAATAGTTGGTGAGCAGTTGGTTAATAGTTGGTTAATAGCTACTTCTGGAGGTGCCTGAGGTCAAGAAGGATGTGAAACATCATGAAGTTGATCCCTCATAGGATCTAAGATGAGGAGGTGTGGGTTTTGTGGCTGTGTTCCAGGTGCTTAGGTTCCGGGTGCTTAGCTGTGCCAGGACAGCCGTCCCCTCAGGTTACACGCAGACTTTGGGGGAGCTATGAGGACCCGCCGCTCAGGCTTCACAGGAGGTCAGGTGACATACGGCAGCAGAAGCCCTCCCAGTACAGTTGTTGGGGTTGCACTCTGCACAAGAGCACATGACCAAAGGAGGCTGGGGGTGAAACTCAGCCAGAGCCGCCCTAATGAAGCCATGTAGTTAGATGTTTCTGCCACCTGGAATGGTCTCTCCTTTCTAATCCTTATGAAGGTGTTAGCCCCAAGCAATGCTATAATATCTGGAGGTATTGCCATCTATTTAATTAACTCATTTTTATATTTTCACTCACAGATATTTACTAATACAAGCAAGTCTATCCTACGTGCTCTGGGGGAGCCAAAGACAACACATGTTCCCTATTTAGCCTCAAGGCGCTGACCCCCTGCTGTGGACCTAAGGCACAAATGTCTGCAAACTCTGTGATTCAGAGCCCCCGCATGTTAGGAATGGAAGAAAACCTGGAGGTCATCTATCAATCCCTTTTTCAGATGTGGGAACCAAAACTAAAATAAAACAAAACAAAACAAAAAAACACTTGCAGGGAAGATGGAAATGAAAGATTAGAAGACTTATCCTTCTTCTAAAAGCTCCTGCTTANCCTGATTCAGAGCCCCAGCATGTTAGGAATGGAAGAGAACCTGGAGGTCATCTATCAATCCTTTTTTCAGATGTGGGAACCAAAACTAAAATAAAACAAAACAAAACAAAAAAAACACTTGCAGGGAAGATGGAAATGAAAGATTAGAAGACTTATCCTTCTTCTAAAAGCTCCTGCTTATTTCATGGAAAGGGAATGAAGTCCAAGACATTTTGACTCAGAAAGTTCAAGAAAGCCCTTTGTTTTTAAAATGTCCTCCAGGGCTAAGTTGGATAATATTTGTAGTGAGAACATTGACTTACAGAATGTTCTTCCAACAGAAATTATTTGTCAGGGGAGGATGCTGTTCTCCAGGGAAAGGACAGCCGTTTTAACAGCCGCTACTGGCCTCGAGGATAAATACTACATTAGGGTAATTATACCGGAAAAGCAGCTCTCGCAGGCTTATGTTGGCTCTCTGTGCCCTTTAGAGACAGAGTAGGACTCCTTGCTGTCGACATCTTCTAGAGGCAAAAAAAGCATGGAGTCTGGACCCAACTTCATCTTCCTTCTAATTTAACATATGTAGTGAGAGACTTCCTGCAGTTTCCATGGGAATCATCTTGTTCTGCAGCTGAGTGGTGATCAGATACAGTGAGGCCATCCCTAACAGAGAATTCCATCCATCAAAATATTTAATAATTTAACAAAACATGAGGTTTCCAGTTGCAATTCTTCCATGGACCAAATGGAAAGAGTGAATGAGAATCTTTCCGAAGTATCTATACCTTCGCTTCCCCCTTAATTAAGAGGATGGGGGCTACCAAGGACACTTGCTCATCTTCTGTTCCCTTCACCATACATTTTCCTAGAATTATCATCCTTTCATCTTCCTTCCACTCCATCTCAGATCTACCTCCTTTCCAAACCTCACACCCTATTCACCCTGTAGACAGGCTCATATTTCATTTGTCCTCTTGAAGATAATTCTTACCCTTAGTGCAGCTCAAGTTACACATCATTTCTCTCCTTCCAATCACCCCCAAACCTCTTGAAAGAATAGGTTTACTCCTCGCTTCGACTTCCTCAACTCCCATTCATGAGCAAATTTCTTAAAACGGAGCTGCGCGCACACACAACTTCTCCAGAAATGGTAATCTTCAAGATAGTCTTTGGATCGACTGGCCGCGATAAAGCCTGAAACAAAGGAGACCCTACTTACTCCTGCTTCCTCCCAGCTCAGGCCAGGAATCCTAGTGTGTGTCTTCCATATGCAAGATCCAGATTTAAATTATTGATTCCTCATCCCATCCGCCATGTTCCACCAATACAAGATAGGACCTGGTTTAAAACCAGTGCATCCAGCATAGCTGGGCAGACAACGCGGAAACCTGTCCATCCTGCAGCCTCTGAAACCCAGGACACTCGGTTAAAAACTCCCACAGGAAGTAATTCCCCAAAAGATCTACATTCTACGACCCGCCCACTATTTTTTAAAAGAAATACAGAAATTTGTTAAGTATGCTCCCACAGATCCTTGCTGAAAAAACTACAAGAAGAAGAAGGAAAATGAGCTGACAAAGAGTGGGAGACAAACGGCCAAAAGCAACAGAGACCAAAAAAAAAAAAAATCAGAGCAACATGAGGAGAAACTTCCAGTAACTATAAGGAATTAGGGGGGAAAAAAACCCAATAACTTGCTATTTCATGTTTTTTTTTCTTTATCTAGAAAATAATATAATCACAGGAGAGAAGGAGGTATTATACTCAAGCTAAGGTTTTTATTTGGAGGGAGGAGAGAGAGTCTAATGTTTAGACTGTTAAAATTAATTTATTTTTTATATTAAAAATCTATAGGTGGCCATTAAATAATAGAACATATAACTACCAAATGAGCAAAGCATAATAGAAAGAAAGAAAGAAACTATCTCAAACAGAAGGTTAGAAAAAAGGAGAGTGTTAACATAGGATTAAAATAGGATTGTAAAAACACATCCAAATATATTATTGATCACAGCAAATAGAAAAAAATCTGTACTTACCAATTATTAAAGGACATAGATTATCAGATTTGAAATATATAGAGATATGCTATTTAATTTTCAAAAAAGTAATAAAGACCCAGAAACGGTGAACATAGGCAAGTACTAACCAAAACAAAGGTGAGGTAGAAATGTTAATATCAAACAATATAGATTTTAGAGGAAAATTAATTGAAAGAGACAATGACGGATATTATAAACAGATTTTTTTTTAAATAAAAAGGTATAGTGATCATGACCTTGTAGGCATTTAACAATATAGTTTTTCAGGTTTTATTAACTACATCTTTACAGAGCAGAAGTGGACTGTAAGCAGAAGTAGAAACTTTTGTTTGTTTTTTGCCCCCTTTCTTGTGCTAAGAGTCCCTAATGATTTGTGTGTTTCTATCAAACAGAAAGGTGGCTGCTGTGTTATTTGGTATAAAACACTTCAGAATCTTAGTATTTCCATTGTGAATTGTGGCCTTTAAGCCTTAAAAAGTATTTTCCCTTGTCATGTTTAGCACTTTTTGGCTTGAATTCCTTATGTTAGATCAGAATTACTTTAATGGCTTTCTTGTTTTCTTATGTCCCTTTTGCCCTGATCAGTCTCCTTGTTTTTAATTTTTCTAAATAACTTTATTTTAGGTGTGTTCCTTGTCTACAGAATATAGTTGGGTGTTACTTTGTAAGTCTAACAAAAACTTTTCTTTTAATAGGAGATTTACACCCACTCACATTTATGGATGCAACTTACATGCTCAGTCTTGCCTCTGTCATAATATTGTATAATGATGTGCATTTTATAATATTTTCTAGTTTTTATTCTCTTTGAAATGTGTATTTTCTGCTCTTTCATCTATCATTTTTCTTTAATTTGGGTATTTAGGAGTGTTTGGATTTTTGTCCTAATGGTTACCTTTGTACGTATACTGTTCTTGCTGCTTGCATTCCATTTCCTTATTTAAGCTATTCCTATCTGGTTTCCCAGATTTTATGGGGCATCCTTTAACACCAACCCATTGCCTATCCAACAACCAATAGCCTAATTCTACTTTTCTCTTTCTTCTCCCTTCTCCCATTTTCAGTTCCATTATTTATAGGAAGAATTCTTGCATATCAATATTGAAAAGCCAACCAGCAAAAGAGTAAATAGTTTTAAAAATGAGAATACACAACTGAAGGAGAAAAACAACCGTTATGGCCCAATACAAATATAACAGAAGCTCAAATCCACTGGTCATTAGAAAGGTACAAATTAAAATGGCAAGTGTTTTTGTGTGTGTGTGTGTTTGTTTGTTTTTGCTGGCAATGGCAAAAAATTAAAGCCTGGCAAATGTTGTATATTGGGGAAAATGAGAGAGAAATGATATTTCCACACATTTCTGTTGGGCGTCCACATTGGTCTGACCTCCTTAGAATTTTGTGGCCTTAGAGCCACGAATTCCACTTTGTACACCGAGCTGCTCCTCCAGGAGACATACGCAGGGATGTTAATTGAATTCCTTTTGCCAGAAGCAAAAATTGGAAATGACCTAAGTATTCAATACTAGGTCTACAGGGAAATGCAATTACAGATGCACGTGACAAATTCTCTCCATCGATTAAAAGGCTTAAACTGGTGGTAGAGAGTGCAGACTCCACGCTCGCTGTGTTCGCATTGACGCTTTTTGACCCTCAACAACTTCGCCTTCATTTAAAAGATCAGTGTTCCCTCATTTAAAAAATGACATTAGGGGTGCCTGGATGGCTCAATTGGTTAAGTGTCCAGCTCTTGTTTCAACACAGGTCATGATCTCAGTCATGAGATCGAGACCCACGTCCGGCTCCTGGCAGAATCTGCTTGAGATTCTCTCTCTCCCTCTCCCTCTGCCCCAACACCCTCTCACACTCTCTAAGTAAGTAAGTAAGTAAGTAAGTAAATAAATCTTTCTTTTTTTCAAAAATGACATTTATTAGAGCACTTCTCTTATGGTTTCATTGCGAGAAATAAATCTGGAAATGCATGCAACATGTTTTTAAAATCCTTGGGACATAGAAAATGTTCTATATGTGTCAGTGTAATCTAAAAGCAAAAAATTCATAATTCTGAATAAAAAAGTAAGATGGCGATTATATTACTATATGTATAAGTAAAACGTGTATAAATAATTACCTTCTACTATTTATGAATCCAGGGTAGGTGAAGAAATTTTTTAAAGACCTGGAAGAAAACCACATATACCAAAATCTGAATAGGGATTATGCGTGCTGAAGATGGGAGAAGAAGGGGAACAGGAGTGGGCATTGAAAAGGATTTTAGTTCTATCTACTGCCTCTTTGTTTAAAGTAAAAGAAATGTGGAAGCAGATGTAACAACTTGTTGATGGTGTATACTTCTGGGTGGCAGAATTATAAATTGAACTAGTATGTAATTTTAAAAAAATATCAGAAAGAAAGAAATGAGGCACCATGTACAGTGAACACTCACCTTATTTATTGCGTGTGCTCTTCGCAGGCCTTAGGGTGGAACTGGGAAGCATTAAGAGACATTAAACAGTGGGTGGATGCCTGTTCACCATCGACCACAGGGTCCCAGATGTCCCCAGATGGGAGGTTGTCCCCACGATGTGCCATCATTGGTTATATAAAAGGCATCTCAATAAATGTGTTGTTAACAATAGTTAAATAGACTGATGCATGATTTAGTTAAGAAAATGAATTAGAAATGAATCACAGCAATTCTGTGGGGTAGGCAGGAGACCTTTCTATCGGATAAAACCTCAGTTATCCCCACTACCACGAGCTCCATAGCTAATTCCTGCTTCTGTAGTATCGAGCACTTTGGAGTCTGCTCCCCTGTGGCAAACACATGGATACCTCTTTGGATTGTTTCCTGAATTATATTCGCTGGTTCTTTAGGGACCACTCCTAACCACCTCCTCTCCACCTTTTATAAAGAGATTAAAACCACCCCAAATCTGAGGGCCTGTTTCACTTTCTCTATATTGTTATAGCTTTCTACACTTTTCATACATTTACTATCGTTTTGAGGGATGTTCGGGAGGGCAAGGAGAAAAAAACATAGTTCAATATATTTTAACAAGAACTTCAAATTTATTTTGCATGAGGGTAATGGTTAATTTTGTGCCTGGGTATTTGGCTAAACATGATTCTGGGTGTGCCTGAGAGTGGTTTTGGATGAAATTAATATTTGAACCGGTAGACAGTCAACCCCTTGCTCTCCCCAATGTAAGTGGGTCTTATCCAAACCATTAAAGGCCTGACTAGGACTAAAAGACTGAGAAGGGAGAAGTCATTCTCTCTTTCTATCTTTACTGGGTCATGGCTCTTCCCTGGCCTCAGCCTTGGACTCAGACTTGAATTTGTACCAGAGGTTCTGTTTCTCAGGCCTTTGGACTAGGACCACACGCATTGGCTCTCCTGGGCCCCCAGCTTGAAGACCACAGATCGCAGGCCTGCTCAGCCTCCACGATCACATATGCCAATTCTTTATAATAAATCTCTCTTTATATATGTGTAAATATCAGCATATCCGATGTTTCTGTGCAGAGCCCTGCCTCCTACAACAAGCAGTCTCTTTTACAGGCTCTCAGGCTCTTCCATCCTTATGAAGATTCTAAAAACAAATAGATGCCGGATTCATATTTATTTCTATTGCCTTTTGCATCTTTTGCATGTTGGGTTCCAGCCCACCTTCTAGTATGATTGAGATCGTTTTGATTCTTGAATAGTCCACCCGTGCATCACACAGACTCTTCTGGATGGATCAGAAACCTGCTTTGGTGCTTTGACCTTCAGCCCTGGCCAAGACATCACCCTCTGTTGTGCCACATTAATTTTTTTCCACTTTATTCTCTCCTCAAGGATCCTTAAATATCAAAATGTAATTTAGGCTCTTGCCCCACGGAGTCTCCTCGACTAGTTTTATATTCCCAATCTGAGACTCAGCGGCCAACAACAGTGCTCGTATCTCTGAACTTTGAGTGGCCATCACTTGGATGGGCTCATTGGCTGGGGTTTATGAAGCCAGCAAACGGCAGAACTTGGACAGTTGCATTGAGCTCAACACTATTTGTAAATGTCGACGTGCTGACTTTGTGCTGAGTGCTAGGGTTGCAAAGGTGACTAGGACGCGGTTCCTTGTGAATAAAATATATGGTGGAGAGCTGTGGTCTTCAAACCTTTTTGATTATAAATTGTAGTAAGAAATACAGTTTACCTAATGACCTTGTTCACACACCCATATTGGCCATGAAAGCAAAAATTTCAGAAAACAATATTTAACTTTCTTCATGCAACGCACTTGCATGTGTGTCTATTATCATCTTTTAATTTAATTTAAAACATCAGATCATAATACAGTATATTGACTTTACAAGCCAGTAACGGGCCCTGATTAACAATTTTAAAACAAATAATTTCAGACAATGGGGAACATTATGAAATCATCTTTAATTCTAAATTTAGAGCTTTTCTTACAGATGATGTGGTTGCTGTTTATTTTTAGCTTGGACTCATGCCAACCTCTCAGGCATCTGTATTTACATATTAATATATTAACCCCTTGGGACCTGATGGGATGAACCGCAAATAAGGTCACCTTTGGTGGGAATAATCCTGGAGTGATGGGAGACAAGAAAAGGTTGAAGAGCCAGGCAAGATAAGCCTGGCCAAGGATGGGTGACAGAGGCAGGATCCAAGGAATTAGCTGATGTCATTATCAAAGTAGAGAATAATCACAAGACCGATTGCAGAATTAGGGGAACTTGGGGGCAATATCTAGGGGATAGAATGCTGTAGGGTATTTTGTCTCTTCTATCACTAAGCTCAGGGCTTATTTCTTCCCCCAAATCTTCTCTGGTGGCCCTTGAAAGCTCACACATCTTGAGTCTGCCTCCACCGCTCACCTACACTTTACTATATTATGTTTTGGGGTCTTGAAAGCAGGCTGTACCTTCCTTTGAGTTCCTATCATCCGCCGAGTGCCTGGCAGCCTGGCACTCAGGCTGTACAGATACTCAGTACACATGCCCTGGCCTTTTTCTAAACCTCACCTCCTCCACTGTGACACTGAGTTGGGCTAACTGATCTCTGGGGCTCTTGCCGTCCTAACGGGCTATGATTTTGACAGATCTGGGGCAGCCTGAGGCACTCTGCTCTGTGGCTGGCTCACGTTTACACATTAAAACATGAATGACCTGTGCAGGATGGAGGGCCCTGCCCTGCCCCAGCAGAATGAGCACCCTCCCTGGAGCAGCCAGAAGCCCAGTGCTGCAGAGACAGGATTCCAGCCTCCAGCTCCCACAGCCTCTGCTGTGTCCCAGCCAGTGATTTCCCCTAAGGTCTGGATTGGTCGAGGGAGCAGGGGAGGGCTGGCAAAGAGCCTCTATATATTCCTTGGAGGGAGAGGCAGTCCCAGACAATTGTGAAGTTTTCAAAGTCTCTCTCTGCTGTTCCGAATTTGGGCTCAAAACTGAGGAGCTAAGCCACTTGCCAAAATGTGCAAAGGACTTGCGGCTTTGCCCCATTCATGCCTGGAAAGGTGAGAACCAAGTTATTTTGGCTTAAGAGATGGAGATACGCAGAATCTTTGCTCAGGGGGAGGATATCCAGGGGCGATAGAGAGCCGCTTGTTGTTTGTGCTGAGACAGGCGTGTTAGTGTAGACTGGGGCTGGTCTCCTCTCTGCCAACAGCGCTGACGCTCGCTCGTAGGACCTGAGCCCTAGGAGACAGACCCCACAGGGGCTATCTGATGCACCATTTCGTATCTGGAACTTCATTTCCTCCGAGGAGATGCCTAGGCCATGGGCGCTTGGTCAGAGTCAAAAGTACCAGGTTAGGGGAACGAATTCCAACCTCAAACTGCCTGCCTTTGAATCCTGGTTCTGCTACTTACTACTTTGTGAGGTTGGGCAATTTATCTACTCTCTCTGTATTTTTGTTTCCTTCTCTGTGAAACGGAGATGCCAAGAGCACCTGTCTCAGGGGCTGGTTATTAGGACTGAATGAATTACTGGATATTAAACACCCAGCACCCTGTCTGGCACACACTAGAGCTGTGTAAATAGTTAGCCTTTACTACTTGATGCATGTGGACTGAGAGAGGGAGGCAGGTTTGCAGTGAGTAAGAGGGGATTTCTTATTGTTCTTTGTATCTTGACCCCATTAGATAAAAGTAGCTGGATTGCTGGAGAGAAGAAAGCCACTGGGACACGGAGGTTATTTATTGGCTGTTATTCTCTTTTTAGATACATGGGAAAACACCTTTGAGGTTCTCAGGTTATCCTTAACCTGGACGATATTCTAGAGGGAATCTTAAGCATCGAGGCTAAGAGCCCGACAATCCTACCTGGTGCAACAGTGGGGATGTTTAGCCTCCTCTTACTTCTTAAGAATGAATTTGATTACATTTGGTTTGAGTGTTCATTATTTAAAGGAAATAAAGGTGAACCTTGTGCAACCCGACTCCATCCCTAAAGGCACCGGCAGTGTTTGCCTAAGAAGGTTGTGCTCAACGGGCTATTCAGGATTTCTCCTGTCTCTTCCAGGCTCAGGTCTGACTCCTATTACAGTTCTACACCTGATTCACAATCAACCTTAATATTGAATCACTTTTTGAATCTTTCAGTGCAATAGTGAAATCTTACACTCCACGAGATAACTAATGTTCATGTGGAGTCCTTCAGGGTGGCCAAGGAGCAAGCATTTTTGCCTAGAATGCCTGAACCTTTTAATGTACTGGCAGGTGGTAGATTCTTGCAATTTTTGTTTCCTATTAATTTTTTCTTGTGTTCTGTTTCCATTGCAAATAGAATCCTATTTCCAATTACAATGCTGTCTGAGAGGAGTGTTTTGGAGAAATGGGATTGTGGAACTGTTGGCACGTATTTATGGACAAATCTGAGACTATCTATCCTGAGGGAAGCATGATGCTTGAATGAATGCATCTAAACCCACCATCCCTGCTCTCCTCTCTATCTCTCCTTTCCCTCATCCCCAAAGACCCTCTTCCTCACTTCTCTCCACATTACAAGAGGAACGTGGATGGGCCTCAATGCTTAGATAAAGATGTTTGAAGACTCATACAGACTAAATTAGGACAACATAGACGCTTACAAAACTAACCTGTTTATAATGGAAAGCTCTATGCACCTTTCAGTTGCATTGGAAATAAAATTCAGTTTATAAAAACCAGATTAACATGTTGTGATTGATCATAGTGGAAAGAGGACTGGCAAAGGAGTAAGAAGCAGATTCAATTTTGTCATTATCTAAATTTGCATCCGTGAGCAAGTTCTTTCACTTCCCCAGGATTCTATGTGCTCATTTAATCAATGAGAGTTGGATTGACTGTCCTCTCACCTTCTTTTCCATGCTGCCATAGTTTAAATTTGTTTAAAACACAGTTTAATTCAGTAGCTAGCAAGAGCTGCAATTAAAGGGAATTTTATCCTAATGAATTTCTCTCTAAAAGTTTGGGAGCAGAAAAGAGTCAATTAATGAAAACTCATCCAGAGCCCTACCCTGTGCTGAGATCATGGCGGGGGCAGAAGCAACCTACGCAGGGATTCTAATTCTGATTTACAAGAAAGCTAAATTTACTCCACGTGCCAGGAGATTTAACCCTAGAAAATATTCCTTGTTCAATGTGTAGGGAAGCATTAAGCTAGAGCCAGCTTTGACATAATCCTAGAAACTGTTCTTTCTTTCTCTAGATCTTTAAGACTCTTGCTTATTAAAACCCAAAGTTGACCTCGCATGTTTTTATATATTCAGGGTGACCAGTAATCCAAACATATGAGCAACAAACGGCTACCACCCCAAATTTCTGCCTTGTGGCTTATTGAAACCAGTACTCTGTGGGTGGTAATATTACAGTCAGTGGAAAATGAGGAAGTTGAGTCAGTTCAAGTTCCTACTTTTCACCCACGGTTTTCAACTTCGGATTTTAATTCAAATTCTTTTTGAATTCTTTTGAAGATGCATTTTATTTCTAGAGTCTCTTGAATGTCTCTGAACACGCTTAAGCTTTAAAGTAAACATCGCTCTTCAGAAAAAGACAAAATATTCTAAAATAAAAGTGTTATGATGATGGTTCTCAAAAATGTTGCTAGCATAAGAGAAGGCGGTCGGTGTGGTTATTATAATTGTTCTCCTTCAGTGCTGACTAGTCCTGTCGCCAAGTTCACAGTCTCTACTAACCTAAAAAGGAGAGTAAGCCAGTAATGAAAACTTAGCTTCTGACAGAGCGTTTTCCCTGGGATAGTAATGAAGTGTCACAGACCCTGTACCTCTGTCTGGGTCTGTCGTAGCTCTGATTTCTGTTCAGGATTATAAGGGCTGCTGGTGGCGAACTGTTTTCAAGCCACAGTTCACCTGGGAGATTCCGGTCATCTCCAGTTTGTGGCAATGCTGGGAATTTTAAGAGCTGTAGAACGTTAACGAGGAAGGGGACATTTTGGTTCTTTTGACTTGTTATTGTTTTTACTGGACGTCCCATTCTTTTCTCCTCTTCTGATTTATATATGGGTGTAAGTGTGGATAATGTAGAGTTGAAAGTCACCTGATAAGCAGGGCCACAATCAATTAATTGTTTAAGGTCATTAAGCCCCATGGAAGCACCTTGCTGGGTGGGCCAAGGCTCCTGGGGCTGCAGGATTAAGTAAATACTGCCTTTTCAAAGGTGTGAACGCATCCTTGGGCCAACTGTGGAGAAAAATGTGGCAAGGGACTCACACAAGTCATAGCTCAGTCAGAATAGGTAAAAAAAAAAGATCATCAAGGAAGCCTACAGACAGGGTGGGAGTGCCTGCAGCTGGCTCTAGGATCTTGCTCTCTGGGAATAAGTAAGAATATGAAGTTTGCGGCATCTCACAGTCTTCCGAGATAATCACCAATACTTAAGTGAAACTTTGTAATGTTAAGAAAGTAAACGAACTATTCAATAAAATTGAGGTTGGCGAGTCACTCAGAAAGACTTTGCTTTCTTTCTTATTGATGACACAATATTGATCATTTCTCTGGATTGCCTTTCAAACCTCCAGAGTTGCCGTAGGCATAAGGATGAAAGACCTGGAACCCTGCTCTCAAGGAAATTGTAGGCAGCCGTGTTGGGGAGAGAGCTAACAAGAAATGAGTCCCTGGTTGAGATCCACTGTGAAGGAATAAATGAAGGAGTGCAAAGAGGCACAAGAGTGGGAGCAGTTGGGGGTGGGGGGGCTCAGAGAGCTTTTGGTGGTAAGGGAAACTTTGTGAGAAGTTACAAGAAGTGATACTTAACCCAGGCTCATGAATGAAGCCTCAGGAAGCGGAGTAAGCCAGGTCTAGCGGAGAAGAGCTGCGAGAAAGAAGGCCTTCCAAGGCCAACTCCCCACCCTGCCAAGTGAGTCAAGGAAGGGAGAGGGCCCAGCGAGCTTGGCGGCTGTTAGGACATCTTTGCCCTATCGGAATCATCTCTCTGAGGCAAGCAAGGAAGGCATTTTGGATTTCTAATCAGTTCACCTCCTGTGCACACATCCTGTAGATTGTTTCCCTGGGACTTGTCGAATTCCTGTCCACTCCTGTCTGTGGAGATCAGAGAGATTTCCTCAGGGGATAGATATTCTACCCACCCCACCCCACCCCCCGCCTAAATAATTTATTTACTAAATAGACAAACTGTACTTGGCACATAGCAGGCACTTAATAAATATTTTGTCAGGAGAATGCACGAATAAATTTACAACGAGTGGAGAAGACAGCGTTGCTCCCAGGTCGGCCTGGTGCTTCACCGCCTTGCGAAGGGACAGGAAGAACATCAGCAGCCTATTAGGGGCTGCAGTGGGGAGAGAATGTCTGCAGCAAAACAAAGAGGGGGAGTGGGAGTCCCCTTGGAGAGGGAGGAAGGTGGAGGGGAGCCTCCGGCATTTCTGCAACTTCCTTAGGAAAATCTGGTCGAAGAGGTGAGTCTTTTTGTTTCCAGGAGGGGAGGCCTGGAGCTGGGGGAGGGGAAGCTCCTGAAACTGTCACCCCTTCAGCTCCATCTCCTGCGGTTACTGCCCTAGCTTTTCCGATGGACTTCATCCCCTGCTCTAAAGACGCTCTTCTTCCTCGTCTGTCATTCAGTCTGGGCCGTGTTGAAACGCCAGATCGCAGTTCAAAATACTTCTCGATCCCGGAATCTTAAGTTTGGGAAGATCCTTGAAAGGTTATCTAATTTTTCCTTCTTTAGCAAAAACTAGCCACTGCTAGGGGATAGCTAGTATCTAGGGACCGGGTTAATGTTTCTGTGGCTCATGGTCATGGCTTTTGTCTGTCCTGCGGGCCAGAAAGCAAAGGAACTAAACTTTAATTAGTTCAATCGGGATCAATCCTTGGTAACAGGAACCAGACTATGGCTGGAGGCCAGAAGATAGCAGGTTCCTATCTCCTTCTTCCTTTAAAGCCCCAATCAGTTCCCAGATAACATTGAGCCTGCACCATATTTTAAAGGCTGAGTCACCCAGAGGAGAAAGACAGTGAAAGCCTCTTTTTTGACTGCCTGAGGAAGTAACTCCAAAAACTATTTTAGGAATACTAAAGAAAACCCTGATAAGGAAGGGGGCAAGGTCACAGTCTATCCCCTGCCTTAACATCAGCGAGGAGGCAGAGCAGAAAGAACATGGCGCTTGTAACTCTGCCTCTGTTACTTCTGGCTGTGTGACCTGGAGAAAGCCGCTAAACCTCTCTGAGCTTCATTACCTCATCTGTAAATGAGGATATTTTTCTTGTTGGAGAGAGACGCTGTAACCCCTATTAAAGAATTAATTTCCTTCCATGCTTCTTTACCTCTTCGTGGGTAGTTAGGAAATCATTTAAATCTCAGTTGTGTGCCAAGGCCTTTGTTAAAACTTATTTTCATCCTTCCTCATCATAAACTTCTCTTTTTAAATAATAAAGGTGGATGTGTCAGGTAGTACAGTATTTTTACTGTTTCATCCATTAAAATATATCCTTTAAAATACATCCTTTAAAAATATATCAACTTTTTCCAAAACGTTAAAAGACATTAATGTTTTTCAAAACATTAAAAGACATTAAAAACCATGATCATACTTAAAAATGAATAATTCTTTAATATTAGGAAATATCGGGCAAGGGTCCAAATATCCTCAATGTCTTTTTGCAGTTGGGTAGTTTGAATCAGTATCAAACCAAGGTCCCACTTTTTTATTGTTACTACTGAATTTTATTATTATTAAATAGATCAGCACTACCCACCGATCGAGTGCTCTTTCTACAATTAACTGGGCTCCGGTGTGTAAAAGCACTTCTTACAGATGGACTGAAGGACGCCTAGAGACTGCTTTTATCTGGTGGGGAGACATTAGCAATCTTATTATGGAGCGATTGACAGAGCAGGTGTGGTGAGTAGGGGTGTACTGTTCATAAACAACGCTGAGCTGGGGGGTTTGTCTCCAGGGCTGTTTCTCCCACTCTCCCTGTCCCTTCGGTGCTCGCAGAGAGCCTCACACAGAGCCTGCCGGGCTTCTCTACATCCGGATCTTGTTGACTCCACGCCTACTTTAGGCAGCACCCCGTGCCAAGAGCTGGAGGCCTGCTGGGGTGCAGAGACTTCTGCTCTTTTGCTTCTCGTGGTGAGGGAACTGAGCCCTCTTCCCTGACATGGTGCTGAACTAGCTCCCATTCACCTGCTCCCCATCCCCCACTCCGACCCCGGGGCTGTAGGATATTCCCAAATCTCCACCCCAGAGCGGATAATACAGAAACCCCAGGCTCACGAGTTGGGATTGGTTGAGAGACCCTTACATCTCTCCTTAGTCAATTTCTCTTTTTCTTGCAATTATTTGCAGAACACAGGATTTTTATTTTTTAGAGAGAGAGCGCGCACACACATGCACGGGTGGAGTGGGGAAGGGGCAGAGAGAGAGAGAGAGAGAGAATCTTAGGAACCCAATGCAGGGCTTGATCTCATGACCCTGAGATCATAACCTGAGCTGAAATCAAGAGTAGGACGCTGAACTCACTGAGCCACCCAGGCGCCCCTGTAAAGCACGTGGCTATAACATGTGGAAAGGGTCCTGCGTGGGGAGTACTGGTGTCCTGAGCTGTACCTTGGCCTCTGCTAAGCTGTACCAGGCCTCAGGGTGAGTCCTGAGTCAGGTGCCTCTCCTGGCCTCATCACCATACTTGTGATGGTGATGAGTCAGTTCTATGATCCTCTTTCCTCCTTCCAGCTTCACTACTTTATTGTCCTTAATTTGAACACCATATATATTTGAGGAAAGATTGTACTTTTATTCTAATTTTGCATCTCATCCCAATCCTGCAGGAAGGCCAGGGAAGTAACTTCTGGATGTAGCTTGAAAGCAGCAATCACCTAAAAATGTGCAATTTTCTTCCAGCCACTTTGGATCTCAAAGGACTAAATTAAGAACCCATATTTCTTAAAAAATACTTGTGACACATTCAGAATAAACTTTCAGTTTGTGAAAAATATATATTTATGGGCCATGGAATGTGACTCTCTTATTTTGGTGAATTCCATCAAAGGAAAAGATGGTTTCAGCTTCTTGTAAAATTTGAGGGTAATTTAGGTTCAAAGATCACGGATTCTAACAGCCTGTGATTTTTGTACTTTGTTTACAGTTAATCTCAAGAGTGTGAGCTCCTGGAGGGCAGGTGGGAAATGTGATGTGAGGACAGAGACATGCCTGGCCTTGGGGGTGGGCTTCCATTGACTGCTTTCACACTAGGTCACGTTTTCCTCCAGTCAATGGAAAGAGTGGCCCACCCATGCCCTTCCCAATGTTGCCCAGAACGAGACTCATCCTTTGCCATAACAGTGAAAGAGTTTTCATCCTTGAGGCTGGAATGAGAAGGGTGAATCCGGATTTCTCGGCCTTTATAGATTTAAGCAATCTTCGTCTACCAGCTGAGTAGATCCTGGAGTCCCAGCAATTCTCGAAGCGAGGTGAGGACTGCTTTGGGGACTGCGTGAATCCATGCCAGGCGTATAGCCCACAGTGACTGCAATTTCTAACTATGCGAGGGCATGGAGCTTGCCTCTACCCAGGCATTAGAAACTGGGTCTTTCCTGGGGCACCTGGGTGGCTCAGTTGGTAAGCATCTGCCTTCAGCTCAGGGCGTGATCCTGGCATTCTGGGATCAAGCCCCACATCAGGCTTCTCTGCTAGGAGCCTGCTTCTTCCTCTCCCACTCCCCCTGCTTGTGTTCCCTCTCTCGCTGGCTGTCTCTCTCTGTCAAATAAGTAAATAAAATCTTAAAAAAAAAAAAAAAAAAGAAAAGAAACTGGGTCTTTCCTGGAAAATCTGAAGGGCAGCCAACTAATCATAGGATGCGTGTGTCATCAACACAGCTCACGCACATGTGACTGGGTCTATCCACTCTGACCAGAGTGCTCCTGCAAAGTTCAGACAGGACATTTCTTTGCAAAGCACTCTATCCCGTTGCCATGTCCAGATACAATAACTTGGCCTGACACTGTTTCTCCTTCAAAGAGGACACGGGGCAGGGTGGAAAGGATTCGCCCAGGCAGTCTTTGAATGCTTTGGGCAGTAGGTCTCCAATCTTCACATGGGCTCCAGGAGTAGGAAACGAGGCTAAGGCCACGTGTCTATAGTCTACACCTTCTTCCTTCTCCCCTCTGCTTCCCCAGACACTTCTCAAGCAACACCCAGCCCAGAATCTCAGATCCTCACAACTCTACGGTCCAGAAAGATGTTGGAACTATCCTCTTTTTTTTTTTTTAAGATTTTATTTATTTATTTGACAGAGAGAGACAGCCAGCGAGAGAGGGAACACAAGCAGGGGGAGTGGGAGAGGAAGAAGCAGGCTCCTAGCAGAGGAGCCTGATGTGGGGCTCGATCCCAGAATGCCAGGATCACGCCCTGAGCTGAAGGCAGACGCTTAACGATTGCACCACCCAGGCGCCCCTGGAGCTATCCTCTTAAAGAGGATAGAGAGGAGGAGATGTGGCATGCAGCAAAATACTCGGAAAACGTCAAGTGCTCTGCTCTGTAAGTGCTCATTATCGGTAGGGAAGCGAGTGGCACTGTTTTGGTCAAGCTACTACTTTTTTGACATTTTCTTGTGCAGAACATCTGTTTCTGGATGAGGCACTTGTCTGTGGGGATTGGGGAAGTTTAGAAAGAATGAAGATGTTTCACTGACAAAGTAGTTTGCTGTGTCCGGCAGTGTATTTGAAGTGATAGTTTGCAAGAGGTCCCTGAGTTCAAGACCGTGGGACAGAATGACCTGGGCACTTGGGGACGAGGTCAGCAGCACAGGTCACACTCCAGATTTTCTCAGGAGAGCCCATTGTCTAAGCACCCTGGTGCGGGTGCTTTCTGAATGACCAGCTTCCAGAATCTTAGACTCTGTTTCTGAAACCCCCAGATCTAAAAACATGTGTGTCACTTGAACACGGACACGTGCCCCTGTGTGCTTATGCCTGCCGATGTCATTATTCTGCTCAACAAACCCTTTCAATCATTTGGCAAAGAGGCACGTTAACCAACTGTTTCTGATTATTTGAGGCAATGAATCTGGATCTGTTACATAAATTCACAGTGAGAGGACACATTGCATTCTGGGAACCATAGTTTTATTAAGCGATGCAGCACATGTTACTTACCACTGAGAAAGGTCCCAGTAAATTTTACTTTGCCCCTCTGTCTTTTCTTCCTTCTTCAATACTCTTTATTGCCCACTTTATGTCCTTCCTCTGTAATATATTTAAAAAGTTAAATAAGGTAGGGGCCGTGTACAACTAGAAACTTTCAGTCTGTGAAGTCCCTCTTAATAATTTAAAGCAGAATGACATGGAGATGTTCAAAGGCTATGGGTCACACTAGTGTTCAGAGAAGCTCTCGTGGGAATGCCTCTGACCCCTCCACTTTGGGAACTCAAAATAAACCATAAATTTCTGTCTTCCTCAACTTGAGGACAATGTTCCCACTATTCATTATCTGGCTTCCAAACTGAATTACCAAAAGTCCAGAAATCTTGCCAACAATATTTTGAATAAAACAGGGAATTGAAGGTCAAAGGGAAATAATCTGCTTCTATCCTGTCTTGTCCCCCCATGGCCTCTTTCATCACCCCCAATAACCTACTCTGAGTGATGAATGTGTCAGAGACTGGCCACGAAAGCATGGGAAATATCTCCATTTCCACGGGAACCCTTGGGTAGGCAGTAGCCAATGCCTGGGAAAAACAACACCCTTTTTTTTTCTCCAATTTTTAAATAGCAACACAAAGGCGGTGATATTACAATGTAGCTCTGAGCCACGCCAGGCAGCAACAGATGTCTCCAGATTAGCTTTCTATGTCTCTCCATTGGAATATTCTCCAGCAATGTTCCTTCTCTATGCCCTCAGAATTAGTTGCATTATTCCAACATGGAGGCCTTCTGAAAGGAGCTGATCTTGCATGTTAGTCCAACAGATCCTTGTTGAACATATTCTATTCTGTTCTGTTCCAGTTCATTCCATTCTATTTCATTTTTATTCCATTCTATTCTATTCTATTCTATTCTATTCTATTCTATTCTATTCATCCAATGAACATTTAGTAACCAACCCCTACTGCAAGATGCCATGCTAGAGATAGTAAGGCAAATATGATTAAATGATAATAAGAATAGGTAACACTTATGGAATATTTACTATGATCCAAGTGCTATTCTAAATATTTCAATGCATTAATTTATTTAGCCTCAGGGCATGTGTATGAAGTAGAAAATATATTATTCCCATTTTATATAGAAAAATGGAGGCTCGGGGAGCCCGGTGGCTCAGGAGGCTAAGCATCTGCCTTCAGCTCAGGTCATGATCCCAGGGTCCTGGGATCGAGCCCTGCATTGGGCTCCTTGCAAGGCAGGGAGTCTGCTTCTCCCTCTGCCCTTCCTTGTGCTTGAACTCTCTCTCTCTCTGTCTCAAATAAATAAATAAAATCTTAAAAAAAAAAAAAAGAAAAAGAAAAATGGAGGCTCAGAATTTAAGTGATTCACCCAAAGTCACCCACGTGGTAAGTAAGAGTTGGGGGCACCTGGGTGGCTCAGTCAGTTAAGTATCTTCCTTCAGCTCAGGTCATGATCCCAGGGTCCTGGGATCGAGTCCTGCATCAGGCTCCCCACTCCACAGGGAGCCTGCTTCTCCTTCTGCCTCTGCCTCTCTCCCTCTCTGTCTCTCATGAACAAATAAATAAAATCTTAAAAAAAATAGTTGAAATATAAGCCCAAGCAGTGTGGGCCTGTGCTTTGAGGAGTTAAAGCAACTTTAATGTACTGAGTTAATTTCAAGATGCTCTGGGAGATCAAGGAAGTAAGACACGGTGCTCACCCCCAAGAAGATAGCTATCTCGCCGGAAGTACGTACATCTGGAGCTCTTAGATATACACTCATGAGGGACGAGAGTAATTGAGTGAAAATGTGCTGTCCACGACTTTGCAGAAAATCGTGTTCTATCCCTTGCTCTGTAACTTCTTAGAAATCTTGGGATAAGATCTTGTGAGATCTTCTAAAAAACCTTTTAATTTCTATTAACCTCAGTTTTTCCTCTTTTAAAGTAGGGGAGAGCAAATTAAAAGCCCTCTAAGATCCCTTGAGCTTGACTCTATTTTGTGATTTTATACTAGAGAAGACAGAAAGCAGTCTCGGCTGGAGTAGTTACACAGGTTTCAGGAAAAGAGCAAGATTTGTTCGGGGCCCAGATACAGAACAGCTTTCAATTGCCATGCAGACGGTGGGAGAGGGAGACTGTGTGCTTGGGAGGTAATGGGGAGACCAGCAGGAATAAGATAGACATTTTCCTTCATTGGCACAGGATTTTTATTAAATCATCATCACCATCATCACCATCATCACCATCATCACCATCATCTCTGCTATGTATGGAGGGCGTGGTAAATAGGCCAGGTGTTAATACAAATGCTTCATACATAGTAACTCCTTTTATCATTATAAGAACCTTAGGAGGTAGGTGCCATCATTGTCTCCATTTTACAGATTAGAAAACTGAGGAGAGGTTTAAGTTTTTAAACCTTACAAAAAACCTTTTAAGGTAAGGTTTAAAAACTTGCCAAATGTCACGTATGTAGTAAGATAAATATAGACGGTTTGGCTCCAACATCCATGCCCTTAACCACTATGCTATTCCGTCTCTTGCCTTTTAGCTTTGGTATTAATTCAATTTTATGGGTAAGAGCCCAATACTCCACTTTGTTGTCCCTCTTGGAACAGCCTAGTTGTTTTATAAACTCTTCCACTTATGTAACCTGAGACAGGATTTTGCCACAGTTGGGAGGTGGACATTTTCTTTGCCAAGAGCAGGGAAGAGATTGAACACAACTCAATGTGTCATTTGTCACTGTAATAATGGAACTGAGATCTGGAAAGTGTCATGAGATCATCTGGACAGATCCAGGTGGTTATATGTGACTTAACTTATCCAAAACAGCTGGTCGTTTGTCTTTCCTTGATGGCTTTTTTTCAGCAATGGAAACTTTGCCGCATATAGTTCACTATTCCCATGGTTTCATCACCATATGCTGACTGAGTCCTAAACACTTACTGTTTTAATTTAAGCAATCTTGTATTGGTGTGGGGGCTGCATTTTCACACGTACAGGTGACTGGTTTTGAATAATTTAAAATGAAAGCATCATTATTTATGTTTCTTGTTTGAAGCTTCACCATGCCTTGAAGCCACTGCTCAGCCCTTTGCTTGGGTCTGCAGATCATTTGGGTAAAGCCAGGGGCTCCGGTGCAAAAGGTCAGGTCTCGTGGGCATCTTCTCTCTTTCCCCCTCTGTGGTCCTCCCACCTGCCTGGAGTCCTGCCAAGGCGTGGTGGATGAGGGTGGAGGTTTGATGAGTTGTAGAACACTGAGCCGTCTCAGGAATGCTCTCTTGTCCCGCTCTGTTTTTCTGCTTCTTTCTTTACCACTCATGAAAAACAGTCCTCTTTTTTTGGGGAATAAGCCAGTATATCTCCCTAGTGAGTTTAGGGCCTTGGAAAAACAGAGGCCAGACATGGAATACTACCTTCGATCAATATCTACTTTCAGCCTCACCACACAGCTCCCTCAGAGGTGAGAAAAGTCAAAGGCCTCGTTACCTCACGCATCGTCTCAGAATTGCAATTCAGGGAGTAGAGATTTTTGCAAGAAAGTGGAAAAACTCTATGGAGAGGAAAACATGAATTAATGCCTCAGTAAATCCACATTGTATGCAAACTATTGTTTACATAAACATATTGTTACCTTTAAGAGTTGCCACAAATCACGCTTTCTGCCTATTTGCTATGAGGAGTGACTGATGTAGGACAGACATTAGGATTTGAAGCCGACAGCCAAGAAGGAATTCTTGAGATGTCTTCGGTGCAGAAAGGTGATTTTATTGGAGCACGGAGACAGGAACGATGGGCAGAAAGGGCTTCCCTGGGGTCATGAGGAACGGCCCATGACATACTTTCAAGTCAGGAGGGGATTGGGGATAGCAGAAGCCTCCCAGGTATTTTGGAAGCAAGGTTTCCAGGATCCTGAGGGGGGCTAGCTATTGTTAGGAAAAGGTCATTTATTACTGTTTAGGAAAGACTCAGTCATGAGACTCTCAGATGTATGTCGGTGGGTCATATGCTGGGGGGATGATTGCCAACATGTATCTTGGGGGGTTAGAGATAAAGGAAGTTTCCAAAGGAATTTTCTTATGTTAAAGTAGACTTACAGGGTCCCGGGGGTCAGGCCTCAGATCGCCATTTGCCCTCAGCAAAGTATTACCATCAAGGCAGCTGAGGTCCTAGAGAAATGTCACTCTGCCTATTTCAAGGATTTGTCAAGGGGCTGTAGGTAGTAAGGAAATTTAATAATTTTTCTTTTGCCTTTGTTTTCCACATCATGGCCTCTCGGCCAGGTGGAGAGCTTGCACCTAGACGCAGGGACTGTGTGATTGGAATGAAAGTCCGGAGACCTCACGTCATCTTCCACGCTTGGATACACCAGGGACCTGGGGAGACAGAGTGTTCCTCCCCCAGATGACTGAGGAAGGGGATGCATCATCAAACAGGACTGGGCTCTATCAACCTGCTTTTGACCAATAGGGAGCAAACAGGGCGCCACAAAGATAGACCTTTCCACACCACCTATAGGCAAGCCAGGCCCTCACTTTTGTTTTTGGTCACTGCTAAGACCCTCCTGGCTTTTTACACCTAGCTTTCCTCCTGTCTTCCCCAGAATAGGATCACCAGGATTTGCTTCTGACTTTTCCTCATTCTCTCACTTTGGTATCTTTGTCATATCACGAAGAAAGTAATGTTGAAGGCATTGTCAACTGAGAAAAGAGGCAGAGCTAAAATACAACAAAAGCTTCTATTTGGGGTCTCGGAATTGCAACTCAGAAAATACAGGTTCAGGTAGCAACTCAAATTGCATTGTTTCCATTGCATCCCCTCCCTACCAGAGAACAAAAGTCAGGGGTTTTTAAAGACAAACGGGAATGCTTATACATGGTGTTTACAAAGAATTTCTATTGGTGTTGATGGCAGGAAATAACTCTTGGCTGAACATAATTGGTGGCTAAGGTTATCACTAGGCAAAAGCTCTTACTAGAGCGAGTCACGGGTGTTTAGTCTGAGTCCTTGGCATATTTGCACTTTGGCCCAGTTGAGGGTTTGTGATTTCATCCTATGAGAATGTATATAAGTCCCAATTCTTTAATGGCCTCCTGGTTCCATTTTAAAATCCATGGACATGAGTAACTCCTTTTCATTTCACCTTTCACAGCATGGAGTTCATTCATCCAACCAAAAGAAAGTGATCTTAATGTGATCAAATACTAATATCCCCAAGGTTAAAGGAAATTGCTACAAACCATAATGCTAGGTGGTATAAGATGAAGTTTCATAAGTAGGTAATGAAGGCCATGGTGATGATAGTGATGATGGCGATGGTGTTGATGATGATTATGGTGATGGTGGTGATGATGATGATGATGTTGGTGATAGTGATGATGGTGATGATGGTGATGGTGATAGTGGTGATGTTGATGATGATTATGGTGATAGTGGTGATGATGATGTTGGTGATGGCGATGATGGTGATGATAATGATGGTGATAGCGGTGATGGCGATGATGATGATTACGGTGATGGTGGTGATGGTGGTGATGGTGGTGATGATGATGATGATGCTGGTGATGATAGTGATGGTGATAGTGGTGATGGAGGTAACGATGGTGATGATGTTGACCACCACCACCATATATTGTATGCCACTTATGTTCCAGGCACTGTGCTAATTTTTACATACTTTATCTCACACACTCCTCACAGAAATTCTTTTGCTGAAGGCACTACTGTTATCCTTTTTTAACAAATGATGGAACCAAGGCCAAGGGACATGATATAACTTGTATAAGGTCACACAGATAGTAAGTGGCTGTTGAAAACTAACCTAAGTCAACTATTCATATCCAACTATCCAGTTCTTTTTGGTAGATAAATGTAGCTATTAATGGCTAGGTATAGATGATGGTTGCTTCTCGCTCCACAACTTTGCTACCAGCTTACGAAAGCAAGACCACCATACATACAGTGAAGCCCAATTGGGCTGTACTTATTTAGGCAAGTAAGTATCAACAAGCTGGTGCAAAATGTTTACACAACTTGCCCTCTCACCTCAGTAAAGTCCTCATTCTTTGTGCTCTGACCACAACTTGTAGGAAAGATTCAGTCAGACAGTAATATTCTGAGGTAGGATTCTGATACCCTTGTAGGTGGTATCAGGCAACAAGGACTCTCAGAATCAAGGCTTGAATGTAGGACTATTTTAGGGATCATGCTGCAGGTACTATCTCTAAGGATGAAGAGATAATTACATTTGTGTAACCTTTCAATGAAACGGTGGGGGTTTCCACAGCAAGCCACCGGTCCACATGAATTGAATGCCATTATCGTGACTGGGGAGAACCCATTATCTAATGAACAAACCTACACGCAAAAACTCATTTCTAACATATTCTGCTAACTGGCAAAGCATCTGATGTTGATCCCAATCAATAAGGACGGCCGAGACACCCATAGCAATCACCTCTGGAGCATTGTCTTTCTAAAACCTTGCTGACCACCAGCGCAATGTGAATTCCTTATTAGGGCATGTGGCTGAAGCTAATTCCTACATACACAAGGTCACACTGTAGCGATTATGACCAGCAGACAGTTTTCATTTCATTGTTTTGGTTCCTTGTTTTGTTTTGTGTGTGTGTGTGTTTGTCTCATTCAACTAAAATATAAACTCCATGAGAAGACCTTGTTTCCTGGTTCCACTGTGGATTTCAAAATCTATAATAGTGTAGGGCACATGACAAGCATTTAATAATTTGTTGAATAAATAAGTGAGCAAAAGGAGAACACTACGGAGGCCAGCGTTTTCTATCTCTACTATGATCTTATGAAGTAAAGTCAGGTTATTTAAATAAGTGCCCTGGTGGACTCCCTAGTCTTGCCTGTGGGTTACCTTGAGGGACCTGAAGATAACAAGTTAATCTGGGGTAGTCAAGGTAGGAGCTTGAACGTAAGCAGTGAGTGAATTGTCTGTAGTTCATCTTGAAGTACGTTTATTCAGGAAAATGGCAGATGCCAAACTGATACATTCTCTCTCTACCATAATGACCCGGCACAGCTTTCTCCCTACACTTGAGAATTGATCTTGATTTTAAGAGGCCATGTTGCGAGGATCCTGGGAAGTTGAGAATTTTAGTTCCTGAACGGACCTGATTGTCCATTGATATTTCTTTATATTCTGCTAAGAGTTCTCAAGGTCACTTACTAACCCCTGCCTCTCAAAGAGCCATCGATGACTAACAAACTCCATTCAACTCCAGCTCTAAGAGCCTCCCACAAGAAGGCTTTTCCAGTCTTCCACCAAATGAATCTTTCCAGATGGGTCCTGTCCGGTGAACACACACCCTCTGGGCTTCCTTTTCTCCATCAGTCTCAGCTTGGCTTCTGTCTACAGGGTTCACATCTCGACCTGGGGAACTCAAGAGGAGCTAATTTTTTCCATTGTGTCTCAGATCAGCTAACTCTGGTGGATGCAGTTCTCTCCAGCTGCGGAGACCGTTGCTAACAAGTGTTGTCGAAACTGTTGTTTATTTTTCTGGGTATTTATTACCCTTTTAGGAGCCAAGAAAGGGCATGTCCTTTTTAGTCCTGTGGCGTTTCTTCAGAAGGCAGCAGCCTGGAACACACAGGTCTGCTCTCTAGGTTCATTCTCCGCTGACACACACACTTCCCCATGACCAGCAGGGGGCATCGGCGACACAGATTTAAGCTGAATTGACTTTAAACTGGATTGTCCTTGAGAAGCCATGGGTTGGGACACCTCCTCTGGAAATGTGAAAGCCCGGCTCTATACGTCCCAAATGTCCTCCATCTTGTCTTTCCTCTTGACTGTTCCCAAGAGATGTCTGGGCTCTAGAATGAAACCTGCCTGTGATGACCGACAGTCTTCCAACCACAGGATGGGTCTACGCCTCCGGGCTGCTTTTGTTTATTTTAAGTCCTGATAAATTGTGGTCTCACGGTAGATTCTGATCAGACTGCTGGTGGTTGTCATTGCCCTCCCCGCCCCTTCTCATCAGCGTATCACCCGGGCTCCGGCGTGAGGAACTGAATGAGGAGCCTTACTTGCCTTTCCACCTCTTGAACGGATCGCCCTTGAATTCAGTCACTTCAAAGTCCTTGCAGTCCTTCAGTGGCTTTTTACCTCTCCCACCCAGAGCACCAAATTAAGAACAGCCCAGGGCTCCATGACTTCTTCTGTGCCACAACCCAGGATTTCACTTAACCCAAAATGTAGTTTTACTCTTAGCTGGAAATTCAATTCACTCATTCAGTGTTTGATTCGCCAAATTACATACCAGATTTTTGGGGGGGCACCTCATGAATGCCAGGCCCTGAGCTATGTGCTGAGACTGGAATTGTGAACAAAACAGATACTGTTGGAGACCCGCCACTCTAATGGGAGAGAGAGACAAGACCCAAATACATACACAGAGATATCTGTGCAAGTTGATAAGGACCATGAAGGAAAAACACAGAAGGCTCTGGGAGTATAATAGGGGCAGCCTTTGGAGCTGTGTCTGCCGTTGCACTGCTTGCATATTATCACATCGGCGCACAGCTCATGCTCCTTGAGGTGAGGGCCCGTAGCCTTTCATTGGAATAGCCCATACACTGTGGTCAATGACTAGAAAAATACCTAGCACGTAGTTTGCACGTACGCGTCCTACATTCCACTGTTCCAAATGTTTCCGAGGCAAGGAACCATCTCTGTAACCTAGCACAGGGCTTTCAATATAGTCGACTCTCCTATATTCTACTTGAATGGAATTGCTTTTTTAAAAATTCAGCTATATTTCTGTTTCGACTGATTGCTTGTACTGTTTTTTCATACTCGGGGACCTTAAGGTAATAACTTGGACTCAAATAACTGTGACTCAATTCACTCATTAGAAGGAAGGACCCAGGTGCCCCAGAGCCTTTTGAAATTTGATTTCCTGGCCAGTATACCCACAGGAGGCACAGCTTTAAAGCCGCGAACCCCACAATTACTCCAACCCTTTCCAGTTTGAAATCACGAATGTGAGTCATCTAGAGAAGGAATTATCTTCCTCTGAGTTTTAATTAAAATTTCACCCAGGCATTTCAATCGATTTTATTTCAAAACAAGGTTTTTCTTGTAAAACCAAAGGGTACAAAGATGGGGATGAGATGAGGGCTTCAGAGGGGAGGGGAGTGGGGGATTGGGATAGGCTGGTGATGGGTAGTAAGGAGGGCATGTATTGCATGGTGCACTGGGTGTTATACGCAACTAATGAATCATGGAACTTTACATCAGAAACCAGGGATGTACGGTGTTATATGCAACTAATGAATCATGGAACTTTACATCAGAAACCAGGGATGTACTGTATGGTGACTAACATAATATAATAAAAAATATTATTATTAAAAAGAATAAAAAATAAAATAAAATAAAAAGATGGGGATGAGATGGAAGGAGATAAAAATTGTTTCTTGTTCACCAGCATTAATGGAACGTAGCCAGGAAAAATGCCTAGTGTAGGGTCAAACAGAGCCCGAGATGGGATTGACATCATCAACATGTCAGAAAGTTTTCTTTTCTGGATGGGGTTGTTTTTGACATTAAATTCATGTCAGAGACATCCAAGTTGATTCTTTTTTTTTTAATGTTTTTTTATTATATTATGTTAGTCACCATACAGTACATCCCGGTTTCCGATGTAAAGTTCGATGATTCATTAGTTGCGTATAACACCCAGTGCACCATGCAATACGTGCCCTCCTTACTACCCATCACTAGTCTATCCCATTCCCCCGCCCCCCTCCCCTCTGAACCTCTCAGTTTGTTTCTCAGAGTCCATAGTCTCTCATGCTTCATTCCCCCTTCTGATTACGCCCCCCTTTCTTTATCCCTTTCTTCCCCTACTGATCTTCCTAGTTCTTTCTTAAGGGGGGAAATATAATGATAGGTTTGAGCTTTCGTTTTGTTTGATTTTCCACTTGGTTTATTTTATTCCCATATGTGTGAGTAAGGAGTGGGGAGGAAAAGGCAAGGGGGACTGTTTCCCCCTTGTTCCAGGAACTCCTGAGGAGAAAAACAAATGTAGTAACAGTGTTTATCCTTGCAAAAAGAATAAAAGGTTTCAAGTGGTTTCAACTCTAGCGTCCAACAACTCTTCATCCTGTAAACTTTTTAGTGTTTTAGAAAAAGAGATGCAATCATAATATTCATTCTCTGTATTCCCGCAAACTCCCAATTAAACCAAATGGACTTCTGCCTTATAGACTCTCTTTAATGTCTGATATTTGAACATATAAGAAGCCAGGAGTCGAAGCCATCAAAAAAAGTTTTAACAAAGCCCTGAATTCCCTTTCTCCTTTATATCCCCAGGGCAAGTACAAAGAAAAGCATAATCTGATGAACTGGTATGTCTGTCTACCCTGAGGAAACGCACTATAGTTTTCTATAGGCAATGTTACAAATGGCCATGGATTTCCAGATCATCCTACAAAAATGTTATTTAAGCAGTGATACCGATGAAACCGTACTGGGGTTCTGATTCATTCTGGTTTTAAAAGGCTTTTGTGGGATGTCTTAACAATTTAACCACCGTTGATAGATGGTGTTTTTATGGGAAAATACTTCTTGAAAGAGTTAACAAGAGAAAAACTTGAAACAGATTGAGTTTGTAAGAAAGGATGCCACCCATTTACACAAAGACCGTCTTTGAAGGCACCTTTCAGTCGTTTTACCCCCTTTTTTGGTTTTCCTCCCAGAGCTGCCCTCTGCTGAGTGCTCTACGGTCTCCTCTGTCATCCTTCGGTTCACCAGGAAGGGTAGGCAGAGTGAGCCAGCATCGTCGAACTTGGCTTTCTGCTCTCCCTAATCACCCTTTACACTCAAGCCATACAGGATTACTTCTGCATCCTTCCCAACAATAGGCACATTCCCCCCTTTTTGCCTGGAAGGTCTGCCCTTTTCTTGTCCACCTGGCAAACTGCTGTTCCCGCTCTGCCTCCTCCGAGAAGTCCCCCTGATTTGCCCTTGCAGGCCAGGGCTCTGCTGCTCTCTGGACATCCTCTCCTTGAATAGCTGCTTGTGATCACTTACAAGTTTGAGGCCCCAGTAGGCTATCCGTACCTTGGAGGCAAGGACCACATGTTGTGTTTATGTGTTTACTGTCTGCTGCTGACACAGGAAGCGCGATCAAGAAGTAACGGATAAATGAAATTTTAAAACACTCCGCTCCTTTGTTCTAATTACCCCTTCATGTCCATCCTATTCTTTCACCAGGCAATCAGATACAAATAGCTCTCTACCTTTTCCAAAAGCAAATAGCTCCAATGGAGCAAAAGACATACGGAGAAAAAAAGAAACAGAAGTTGAAAGGAAAAAAAAAAAGAAAGAAAGAAACCACCCAAAACTTAAGAAACCAACCAAACAAAAAACCAAGCATCTGAGACACGTTCGATAGATAATCCTTATCTAAACGTGGGTGAGTGAACTACTGAGTAAGGTCGAGGGTGAAAACAGTTGTTGCATGAACGCTGCCCTTAGGCGCACAGAGTGAAGGGCATCTGGGGACCGGAGGAGAGCGTTAACAGATGAAGGTCTGCAAGAGCTGGCTGCGACATTGTGACCTGGCCCCAAAAATGGACCTGGCGTTTCTGGCCTCCCTACTGGACACTAGCCAGCAGAGGGTAGCCACAAGTATTATATACATTCCCCCCGACCCCTTTTCCTTACCCTTGTAATGTTTTCTTTCTCTTCCAGATAAACATTAAATGGGTGATTCTTGTCTCCAGAGCTAGAACATGGCAGGTGGTGGGTGTAGTAATTCTTAGTAACTTGTGGGAATCTTTTTGGATGTTTTAATTTGGTACTTGAAGCTAGGGAACAGGGTTGAGCTCAGTTGGAAAAATGATTATGCAGTTAGAACTAACTTTGAAGAAGCAATATTATATGCCAAATGCTCTGCTAAGTGATTCACATGCATTCACATATTTAATCATCACGAAAAAGAGGATGTACTATTTTATCGGTCCCGTTTTCTAGGCAAAAAAAAAAAATCCAAAACATTAGTTAATTTAAGCAACCTGCAGAGCTTGGAATCAAAATGACACTTATTCTTATTCTCGTGTGTCATGTAAGCTCCCCCGCGGAACTTGCCCGGTTTCAAGCACAGTGCGGTGCTTGGGTGAGCTCGATCTGCTGGGGTGTGGCTGGCTCTGCTTCAGCCAGAGAGAGGGTTCTAGGGAAAGAACGGACGCAGAAAGAAATGGAAAGGAAAGACATGGTAGAAGTGACTAAACCTAGATCATAGTTTGAAAATTATATTTATGTTACCAAAGGAAACTATGATAAGATTCAATATTTATAGGGTTTTTTGGTAAGGCATGCAGTCCATTTCCTTCATTTTTTTCTCTCTGGTATCCATGATTGTTAATCTCACATGTTGTATTTACTTAAATTGTCTCATCACTGTCTCCATGTGAATGGATGGGCAAAATCTATTTATAGCAGCAAAACCCTAGCCGGCCACAAGATGAATCCCATCACCACTCTTGAAGATTTTGGTTAAGATTAGCATGGACTTGGAGATAAATGTTAGCAGATTTGTGAGGAACAAATTCAAGATATTTTTTGTTGACGCTGGTGAATGTTTCTGAGTGTTGATGGTGTCGCCATGCATTGTGCTGTCCCAGGAGGTCCAGGTATTTAGGACTCGATGATTTTTTTCAAACAGTCTACATCTAATTAATGGCAGATCTGGGACCAGAGCCCTCAGAAGTCAGGTAGGCAACGCAGTGAGTAGCTCACCTTGAACTCTGGAGTCAGACGGTGTGGGCTCCGGTCCCATCTCCACCACAGACAGGCTGGGTCATCTTAAGGAAGTTATTTAAATACTCTGACTTTCAGTGTCTTCATCTGTAAAATGGGAATAATACTATAGTATCTGTTACATATAAAGTGAAAGAATACATGCAAAACAGTAATTAAGAATGAAATGAGATAATGCATATTAGCCAGGGACATAAGAAGAGCTTGATACATGTTAATTATTAGAACGCATGTGTTCTCATTTCTACATTAGTATTCTTCCTGCCCCAGCAGTAAAAATGGGGATTTGTTCATTATTGTTTCTCTGACACAGAAAGAAATCTGCTTCAGATCTGTATGCTCATATGGTGTTCCCATTCCTCCTTCTATCTTTTCTTTCAGGGCCAAGGAGATTAAGATCAAGTTGGGAATTCTCCTCCAGAAGCCAGACTCGGCTGTTGACCTTGTCATTCCATACAATGAGAAGCCGGAGAAACCAGCCAAGACCCAGAAGTGAGTCATGAGCATGGATTCCACTCCTTTTCCTCCAGAGGGTGGTTATTTCTCAAGTGTATAGCACCATCCCTCATCTGGAGAGCTCTCCACTCTCGATTACTCATTGAAGATCATAAGACCCCTCAGAGAGTTGGTTTGTAAATAAGCATTTTTTACTCTACTATGTCTGGAGCATAATATCGGATACCGTCAGGTTACTTAAGCAATAAAGAGAAGGCCCTGCCTTGGGACCTCGTCTGAGAGACAGACCATACCTTATAAAATGGCACCAGCCTCCTCCTCAATCATTTACCACACAGAAGCGTGACAAAAAATACCTATTCACCTGCTGCCTGGGGGTCAGGTAACCCCTCCTGACCCAGTTACTTAAGATCACTGGACGCTCACCTGCTAAGGAAGGAGCCAAGGCTGCTTCGTCAGCGGGAAGATAGAAATGGAAACATTTCCCTCAGGAAGATGCTAAGACTGGGGAAGACAATTTAAGCCTAATAGCTTCTTCTCCAAAATATGATTCCTTTAGGGTCCAACAAAGGGGCAGAAGTCTGTTCCTTGACAGAGGAATGAATTCTTGCCCGGCCAACTCTATTTAATGTACATGAAGCGTTTTTAACCCCAGCGCATAAATTAGTCTTCCTGACTGGACTTCTGTAGCTCTCTCCCGTCTCCCCCACTTTTCCACACGTGCTTCCATCAATGTAGGCATGGAGCGAAACTATAATTCTACAGAGTCAAGCTGTTACGGCAGTGAGGGCAGCTCCCCGTTTGCAGGGAGTCTGCTGTGACTTGGTAACACTATCCGCAGCACACACACGACTTCCCACTGTTAAAATCCTTCCCCCCGGACACCCTCCATCTTCCCCTTCAAACATTGTCATGGGTGTGAAAATCAAGAAAGGAGAGTGGGAAGAAGGAAGGGCCAAATGTACTCGAATTCCTTCATTCTGCTATCTGAAATCTTCGAGGAGATCTCAGAAGGGCGGTAAAAACACAGGAATCCCTTTTAACCTCCATTTCTTTTTAAATTTGACATCTGTATAAACTGGCCAATCTTTTCTTGGTCCAAAGGACCTTCAACTTAATACAGCTGGATTGGTTGGGAGATAAAAAGATGGATTCTTCTGTTTAAATCTTTTTCCCTCAACCTAAGTGGATAGTTCCATTCTCCTCTTATTACCTGAAGTGATCCCCAACAGGAAGTGAGGCCTAATTGAGTTTGTTGCATTTAGAAAGCGGAAGCTAATTCAGTGGCAAGTGGCAGGCACCAGGCACTTGTGGGGAATAAGAACCACATTTCATAGCAGCAACAGATCAAAAAAACAAAAACAAAACAAAAAAAAACCCTATTTTGAAGTAAACAATGTGGTGATTATAGATCTGGAGGAATTCACTTTTAAAAATATGGTACTACTTTTCCTGCTTTGATTCTCTGCTTTAATGTTCCACACAGACACTTAGCTTTTTGGCTTAACAGGGATTCAGACAGAAGCAGTTTGGAAGGAAAGCTGGGTTGATATTTACTGGATGATTTTCTTCTCTTGTCTTCAACCTCCTTTCTTTTTCCAGGAGTTAGTTGGAATTGTTTTGGGGAGAAAAATCCTTCATATCCCTAGAGACTGTTTGTGTGTCCTTATTTGTCACAGTGACCACTGCAAGCCTTTCCCACCCTCTTCCCAGCCCTAAACCCATTTCACCTCTTCGGGTTTGGCAAATGTCCATGCCTTCTAACTAACAGGAAAAGACTGTGTTCTGCATGAGCTCAGTCTCTCTTCTCCCCACTTAAAATTTCTCTGTATTTTTGTACCCATGTTCTTCTCTCAGAGAAGAAAATAAACCTCCAGACTGAAGGTATTTTTAACCCTCTCATCTTAAAAAAAAGCAATCCCTTTTGTAAAAAGCATTTTCTGGGGCACCTGGGTGTCTTGGTTGGTTAAACTTCCGACTCTTATTTTTAGCTCAGGTCACGATCTCAGGGTCGTGCTATAGAGCCCCATGTCAGGCTCTATGTCAGGCTCTGCGCTGGGTGTGGAGCCTGCTTAAGATTCTCTCCCTCCTTCTCCCTCTGCCCCTCCAACCCTGTCTCAAAAAAAGCATTTTCTATTTTTTAAGTGTTTTTATTTTTCTCATTAGAAAAACAGAAGCCGAAAAAAATAGAAAAGAGTTTCCTATATCCCTCCCACCCATAGCCAGCGTCTGTTACCATTTTAGTATTCTTAATTGCCCTTCTCCCTCTGGGCCCAAGTTCCACTCTGAAAAAACTCTCTCGGCCCTCACTCCTACTCCTCTTCCTTTCTCTTGCTTTCATCAGCTAGTTCTAGAAACAGATTGTGTCAATCAAGAAGAGACCGTCAAACAACCAAAGCACCTATTAGGGTCTTAGGGATGGCAATCTAGGAGACGCCGAGTCGACCGAAATTGAAAATGTGCTCCCAGTAGCCAGCGTGAGGTCCAGGCTTATAAAGGCAAAACCCACAAGGCTATGTAACTTGTTTCGGAAGAACTGTGATTAATGCTGGCAGACTTCTAACTATTAATGCATGATTGGCTGCTCAGCTAACAGGTGTCACATTATCTCCATCTCAGTCTGAAGCAGAAGGATGTGCTCCAGGAAGTGGTCCGGTGCGACTGACAAGACTCAGTCTGGAGATGGGCCCCACTTCCTCAACGTCTGCTCGACTCTCTTCTGAGTGACTCTCAGCGATGCTGGCTTGGTTTTGAATCTCCTTTCAGAAAAGCTGCTGCTTCCAGGATTTTCTCTTCGCTCTTGCTTATCCGGTTTAAACATTACTACCCACTGGAACCCTCTCTAAATCCTCACCTTTGACCCGTTGCCAGCATTTGGTTCTGCTCAATGGTTGGCCTCCCAAAAACTCTCTTGCTTCACTCCTCCAAAAACTCTCTTGCTTCACTCCTAACCCTGCCTTCTTCTGTCTCTCTAAGGACTGCCACTTTTGCCCACCTTCTCCATACATGAGCATTCCCCAAGGCTGTGCTCCAGGTCCTCATAATGAGTAGTAAACAAATCAGTGCACCCCATGAATTTCGTTTGCGGTAACTATTACCATGGCTTGTCATAGAATCAATTGTGAAATGTTCAGGAGCTGATACAGATAGTTTATTTTATATCCTAGATGTTCCTTTTCCCCCTGCTTATGCCACTAATTTTTGTTAAAGCTTTTATTTATTTGAGAGAGAGAGAGAGGGAGAAGTACAAGGCAGGGGGAGGAGGCAGAGAGAGGAGCAGACTCCCCGCTGAGCTGGGAACCAGATGCGGGTCTCGATCCCAGGACCCCGGGATCATGGCCTGAGCAGAAGGCAGATGCCTAACTGACTGAGCTACCCAGGCGCCCTGATACTAATTTTTAACTACATTTTGCTGGTGCATTTCACCACTTTATACCTCTAGAATGTCCTCCACACAGAAGCAGGACCCAGCCATGCACAGGGGAGCAAGGTTACCAAGTGTTCCCATACCCATACTGTCACCAGGTGAACTGCAAAGCGGGCATCACAGCCAGGATTGCAGCTCTATGTACTATGTTTGGCCCACAGAGAGACAACGAAAAGTGGCAGGTGTTTTTTTATCTGCATCCCCACCCTCGGCACCCAGGTCACTGTTGGCTGTGGGGTAAGGGCTTAACAAATATCCATGAATGGACTTGAGAGGAGTCATGACCGTATTGCCCTGTGGAGAAGGAAGGGAGCGCAGACCAGGCACTAAGTGCCAATAAATAACTGGAATTTCATTTCCCTTGTCAAGAAGAAGAGCGTGTGGGAACATTACCAGAAGTGTTTAAACGTGTGCCAGGGACTGTGTAGATTTAAAAAAACAAGGAAAGGAAATCACTGGTGTTTAGAGCGGTTAAAACACTTTCCCATGGTTACAGCTTGGGAAGCGTCAGAGCTGCCAACAGGAGCAATGGTTCATGGGACTAACATTTTTGAAATCAAAGTTTCGGGTCATTTATGGCTTTCTTCAACCAGACTGACTGTGGGACCACGGAACCATCATGACTGTTTGCATTGGACGCATGCTTATTGCAGCCCTGATTAGTGCTGTGGGGGGTGTGCCCTCGGAGAGGTGGAACAGGAGAGATTCTCCATGACCCACAGACTCTACCTGTAGGCCGTGAGTGCATTGTTACCATGTCAGAGAGCCCACAAGTACACAGGGAAGAGTATAGGAAAGAGAGAGAACGCTCCCAGTCGAGACGGTCACTTCCTGGACCAGTTGGCATTTACACCGGGCATTATAAAACACACAGCTAATCATCTCTATAAATGTTGATTTTGCCTTTCATGTGAACTGGCTTCCTGCCCCTCCCCCCACACCCGCACACAGAGACTCCATGCCCACTCTCTGTGGTCAGTGATGACCTTGCAAACCAGGGCACTTATTGGCCATTTAGATCTGCATCTAGCTTGTTTCCAAAGAAGTCGGACTTAATAAGGGCTGGCAAATTCTGAGAATCAGGACAGGATGAACCTCTGTTACCTCCTGGTTTGGTAATCAGAACATGGGGCTTTATGATGCGGGGCATGCGTCCCGCTCAACTGTGTCCTTCAATCAATTTGGACTAATTTACCCCCCAGGCGGGCTCTGCACATGTCCTTTTCAGGAATTTAATCTTGGCTGTGACGTACCGTTGCTACTGATCATTAGCCTGGTTCTAACAAGACCATTTGGGACAAATTGGGTCGGGTAGCGTGCTTAAGTTTGGTGCACCTGCTTATGTCATTTCTTCTTCCTGTGCTCGTCTATACTAACCAGAGGAAAGGAGGGGGATGGAAGGTGATTTCATTTCACGAGAATATTTATAAAATCAGAAAGAGATTCGGTGAGTAGGCAGGCCTTCCCCTTGCTCTGCTTCCTTTGTCCAGTTATGTAACGTCCTGCTGTTTCTGTCAACAATCAATAGAGCCTTGGTGTGTGTCTATTACGTGCAGAACACTGAGCCCGCTGTAGTGAAGAAATTAAGATGTGTAAGCCCTGATACTAGAAATGTAGGTAGGAAATAATATACACATAGGAAGAGAGTTATAATGAAGAGCCAAAAGGAGTTACGACCTCTAGAAAACGAGCTCTTTTCTGGTTAGAAATAAAATATGGCAGAAAAATACTTGCATTCCCTACTTCATGTCATGTCTCTTTCCTGTGCTCCTTTATACGAACCAGAAGAAAATAGGGGAGGGAAGGTCGTTCACTGATTAAAAATAAATTTCCGAGGAATTGGTGTGGAGCTCTTGATCGTTGATCCCTCTGTTTCTAGCCAGGAAAACAGGAACCACGTGAGGTTTTTTCCACCATGTTTAATCTTCAAATAGTAAAAACGTAAAGCTTTATGGAAAGTCAAACAATTAAGACGCCAAATCTGTACATATCCTGCAATGAAGAACAGGGAAGTGAAGGCAGTAGTCACAGCACTTCAGCCAAAAAAAGCTACTGCCATCTTGGACTCCTTACATAAATAAAGTGACGCTGTATCTAAGCCTGGACAGCCCAGGGAAAAGTGGAATTGGCAATTGTCTTACCAACCTCAGCTGCTAATCTGAATGCTTAAAACCCTGAGATATTATTAAAACACACACACACACACACACACACACACACACGGAAGCAGGGAAGCAGGAACGTTCCTGGACTGTCTGAAGAGTAGATTAAAAAAAAAAGGCGAAGAGCTAAGGAAGTTCCAATTTAGGAAAAACACCTTCATTGGCCTTACTATTCCAATACATGCCCTGTTAGTCTCTTGATTTGACAAGGGAGAACCCACATCACAATGCAAGAGTTAGAGCAGGGGAGCCCCGGCAGAGCACAGTCAGCCATTTTTCCCAGACAGCGTCAGGTGCCCTGACGCTCTCCTGCTGTGAGAGAAGCATTGGTGGTTAGAACGACATAACTGCAGGGTCTCTGCATAGATAAATGGTAAAGTAACAACAGCCTAAGGGGAATTATGTGTTGGCTATTACCTTCTCCTTGTCAGTCAGCATTTACAGCATTTATGTACAACATTCGCGTTCACGATGTATGACCACTTTTCCTCTCAGAAAGAGAAAATCTTTTAAAAATCATTATCCTATACTCACTGGGCAGGAAAGAGGCACCGAGATTTTTAAAAATGGAGACGTACCATGATCACATTTCCACCGTGAGCAGCCTCCCACATTCCATCTTCCAGCAGCCTTACTGATGGCAGTGGGATGGGGACGTGGAATCAAATGCCCTTTGCTGATTAAATTGGGCAGGTAAAGGGGTAGAGCGGAGCTCTGGTGAGGCAGAGAACGTGAGTTCTATCCCTATAACGGGGCGACTGGATTTCATTCAGTTACATTTGGGGAAAAAAAGGTCACACTTGGAGATACTGTCATGGGATATATAAGAATGTCAAGACACAGCTTCATAGCAAATAGACTTTACTTCTAAAAAGAGAGAGACCTAAACAGATTGTTCAAAAGGAGATGAAAATACACAATATCGGGGCACTTGGGTGGCTCAGTTGGTTGAACATTTGACTTCAGCTCAGGTCGTGATCCCAGGGTCCTGGGATCGAGTCCCACATTGGGCTCCCTGCTCAGTGGGGAGCCTGCCTCTCCCTCTCCCTCTGCTGCTCCTCTTGCTCTTGCTCTCTCAAATAAATAAATAAAATCTTAAAAAAAAAAAAAAGAAAATATACAGTATTGATGTGTGAAAGGAAACCCAGACCACCAAACCTGATTGTTAGAAAGAAAATAACTCAGGGCGCCTGGGTGGCACAGCGGTTAAGCGGCTGCCTTCGGCTCAGGGAGTGATCCCGGCGTTATGGGATCGAGTCCCACATCAGGCTCCTCCGCTATGAGCCTGCTTCTTCCTCTCCCACTCCCCCTGCTTGTGCTCCCTCTCTCGCTGGCTGTCTCTATCTCTGTTGAATAAATAAATAAAATCTTTAAAAAAGAAAGAAAGAAAGAAAGAAAGAAAGAAAGAAAGAAAGAAAGAAAGAAAGAAAATAACTCAAACTCCCTTGTCCTGAGGATGGGTCACTGGATGTATCGTATCTAAGGAAAGTGGTTCCAAGACATTGACAGTGAATGTGGTTAATTCCCTTCTCATGGCTGTTGCTTTTTTCCACCCCCCCCCCGAATGCTTGATTTAGACCCTCGCTGGATGAGGCCCTGCAGTGGCGTGACTCCCTGGATAAACTTCTGCAGAACAACTGTAAGTTGGAATTGTCTTTTATAAAAGGTCAGGGCAGAGACAGAGGCAAAAAAAACACCTTTGTATTGCCTGTGTCCTTCTTCTCCAATTCTGACATTTCTTCCATTTTTCAAAGTGGTCTCAGCAAGGGAAGGATGTCAAGGGAGTGTGGTCATCCAGCCCATGAGAAGAGGAAGGTCTACTTGCACTGGAAGACAGACAATGTGAAAATAAAATGTCCTGAGGACTCGGGATTACACGTTGTTTTCCCGTCTGTCTTGCTTACTCATGTGGCTTGACCCGTGTGCTTAATGTTTTCATCAGTAAAAGAGAGATACTGCCTTTTCCAGCTTAGCCTCAGAACGGCTTGACAAGGGTTGGCCAGAGCGATGTGCAGGTCACTGGATAAGGAAGCACGGGTTGGTGACTATGTCCCAGTCCAAGCTGCTCTTCACTTCTTTTGTGGCCAGACATGGATTGTCCTCTCCCCCAGCCTTGGTTTCCTCTTCTGGTGCTTGCCTTTCTATCTTCATTCAAGACATGACAAAAGTGCCTGCAAGAGCCCGTTTCCAAACTAATCCCCATACACCTGAGCACTACTTGTCTTTCCCCTAAGGCAAATCCCTGCCAATTCCCAAGGCCTACGGTTTCAAGTTCAAGTTTCCAATGTTCAAGATTCTCCAGGATAACTCGATGGCTGGTCTGCAGCCATACTGAAGTGTTCTCTCCTCCCTCGGGAATTTCTGCATGCAATCCTTTTGGCTGGAACACTTTGCATTCATATCTCTCTCTGTCGAAATTCTTCCTCTCCTATAAAAGTGAATCTAAACACTGAAGTCCTGGTCTTTCTTGGCCATCCAGAATGATCTCGCTCTGAGCTATCAGAGCATCTGTCTGCACAACTTTTCTCCTGCTTAATACTTGCTACCGTGTACTTTTTCATAGGCATCTCCCTCCTATGATACATTATAAACTCAGTGACAGCCACGTCTCAATCTTTGGGTCTGAAAAATCTCCCAATAAGAAGCGCACAATAGGGGGAGAATAAATTTGTTGAATAGTTTGTTTCAAGAATACGATTCAATTTAAGATAGCGAACCCATATTTCTCCATCTTTACCCCAAGAATGGCATATGAAACTTTGTTAGACGCTTTGCAAAAATAAGGATTTAAAAAGTATTTCTCACCGGAGTATCATGGTCAATAGGCCCAGAGTAGATAAGCAAAGAACATATGTTGAATTGTGAATGAAATTATTTTTATGTCTTGTTTTTGGTAGGGAAGCTTCTGTTCACCTGAGATAGAATCATTATCTTACATCTGGAGGCAGAACAGCCAAACTTCGACTTCATAACTTTCTTAATCTTATCCACTTTTGATTCTCTCTGTATTGCTTGTGGCAAACAGAATACCCTGCCCGGACACATATAAAGTGTTCAGTAAATGTTTGTTGACTTAATGGGTGAATGAATGAATTCATTCATTAATATGCTGGACCCAGAAACCCCATGAGGTCCACCAAGAGAAAAATATATATGTTTATCAATTGACTTATTTCTTGTCTTACACAATGGTTTTGGGGCCAATTGCAATCTGACGGAAGGTATATTGATGCATTATGAATGCTCAGTATCGTGGGTGCACGTATATCTTGCTATGTTCAAGAAACCCCGAGAATTAGCAGAACTATTTTCATGTTTGCAAAACCATTAAGGAGAAGGGTATATATTTATGTGCCCATATACAATCCTTTTCAGTCACCCTAATCCTTTGGTCCACATGTTTATATGTTTCAGGACTGTAGGAGACAGGGAGCTATTGGTGTAAGAAAGATAGGGGTAAAAGTTAAGCCAGAGTCCGTGTTAACACCTTAGCATTTGTGGAGAGACTGAAGTCTTTCAGGTTGCAAATAGATAATTACCATGGTGTGACCTCGAGGCTGAGATTCTCACAGTAATGTTTTCTACTTCTCAATGGGGAAAATATATATTCACGGGTGTGTGTTTGCATAGATATCTATATATAATATTCACATTTCACTTAATTATATATATTTAAACATTACATATGCATATATATGTGTTATATAGTATGTATCTGTGTATATGTGTGTATGTCCGTATAATCTTTTTTTAAAAGATTCATTTATTTGTTTTAGAGATTGAGAGTGCCCATATAATCTTAAATTCTACATAATTATCCTCCTAAGTAATTAACACTTTTTAAAATATTTTTTTATTATATTATGTTAGTCACCATACAGCACATCCCTGGTTTTTGATGTAAAGTTCCATGATTCATTAGTTGCGTATAACACCCAGTGCACCATGCAATACGTGCCCTCCTTACTACCCATCACCAGTCTATCCCATTCCCCCACCCCCTCCCCTCTGAAGCCCTCAGTTTGTTTCTCAGAGTCCATAGTCTCTCATGCTTCATTCCCCCTTCTGATGATAGAGACGTAGTGAAGAGAAGGGCCATATGCACCCCAATGTTCATAGCAGCTCTGTCCACAATAGCTAAATCATGGAGGGAACCGAGATGCCCTTCAACAGATGACTGGATTAAGAAGTTGTGGTCCATATATACAATGGAATATTATTCAGCTATCAAAAAGAACGATTTCTCAACATTTGCTGCAACAAGGACGTCACTGGAGGAGATAATGCTAAGTGAAATAAGTCAAGCAGAGAAAGGGATAAAGAAAGGGGGGTAATCAGAAGCGGTAATTAACATTTTTAAAATTCGGGCAATTGATTTCCCCAAGTGATAAGTGGAAATGCGTTTGATAATCATTCAGGTCAAAATTCTTCCTTTGAAAGGGTATCTCTATATTCAAACTAGCTCAAGTGAAAAGGAGGGGTTCTGGTATGAATAGAGAGATCTCACGGAAACAAAGGAGAGCCACGCCCTAAGGGAGGAAAGGCCATTAGTAAATAAGACAGCCTCTCTCTCTCCAAGTCTATCTTGGAGACTATCTCTCTGTTTATTTTCCCATTTTCCCCTCTGCCCTGCTTTTCTCCATGACTCCCCTTCTTGCTCCGCCTCTCTCTCCTGCTAGTTGTCTTTGCTCTCTGGTTCTCTTTGTCTAGCTATCCCTAGAGAAGGACTAATGGAAAGATTGTCACGCCCAAATAATTCTACGCTGGCCCCATCAACCTTCAGAACAACATTTGACCTACTCTCCCAACACCAGCTACTGTGCCTCATGAATAAATTTCAGCCAAACCTCAGCAACTTGGTTCTCCTGAGATGTTTTTATTTGACTAAAACTAATAGTCTATAATCAGAAATCTCTAACCTTAGCTGTGATTGATGCAAAATAGGCAACGGAGAAAGATACATTTGAGAAATTGACGCATTTGAAATACCACAATCCCTTCTTGCATGTTTGATTGGATAAGCGAAACCATTTCACCTTGAGAAGGGGCACCTAAGCTGATTTATAAAGAACGTTTGGCATTCTGTTCTGCTAATCTAGGATATTGACTCACAATTGATAGAGTTCCCAAGTATTCCTTAAATCCACATTTTTCTTGAGTGGAAATGAAATCAGTTGGTACCTAACCTCTTAAAAATAAGATAATTAACGTGCTACTCAATCTTCTTTTCCAGCTAACAAGATTTCTCTTACCTTTCCTCCTTTAAAAAATCATTTTTAATCCTCCAGTGTATTTGACTCTGTTTTGAAAGTATGTCAATTTCTTACACGTTTTGTGTTCAATTCTGTAGGTGACGCCATCTGTTTTCATTAAGTCCATGGGACAAATAACCAATGTGTTGTTCATTAAACACAAAAACAGATTGGACCTGGGAGCTTAAGTAAGACAGTGACATTAAATTTCTCCATGTGACTGTCTTTAAAAGCAGAGGAGGAATGAAACACAATCTAATAGTAGCAAAGATTTTTTGTGAATTCTTTTTTTCCCAGGAGCTCCAAAAGGTCAGAATATTTCCTGAGATACCCTTGAGATCTGGACTCTACCATGGGGAATGGAAGAGCCTGGACCTAGCCTTCTCGTGCTTTCTCTCTTTCTCTCTCTTGCTCTCTCTCTTTCTCTTTTTTCCTATCTTTGCCTCCGCCTTCTGCTTCTCTCTCTTTGGATTCCACTATTCTCCCTTCTCTTTTCTGGCTCATCTATGTCCTCGTCTTACTGGCAGCCACAAATTTCTTTGAAGCAATAATGATAATGATATAAGCAAGAACTTCCATGTATTATTCACCATGGACCAGGCACTGTCCAAAGCACTTTGCATATATTGGTTTATTTAATGAGTGTAATAATTCTAGGACTTAGGTACAATAACAATCTCTATTTTTCAGAAAAGCAAACTGAGGTTAGGTAACTTGCTTAGGAAACAAAATATTAGAGTGGTAGCAGAAAATTTATTTTTCTTCTAAGTTTCTGTTCTTTGGTTCTGTGACTTGAAAGCAAATGCTTCCCTTAATGGGTCTTATTTACTTCAGCACAAATCTATTAAATGTTAAGCATAGGGGTGCCTGGGTGGCTCAATTGGTTAAGCGGCCAACTCTTGATTTCAGTTCAGGTCATGATCTCAGGGTCATGAGCCCCATGTTGGGCTCTGTGCTGAGTGTGGAGCCTGCTTGAGATTCTGTCTCTCTCTCTCCCCTCCCGCCCCTCCCATTGGCCCCCTCCACCCACTCACACTCGCGCTCTCTCTCTCTTAAAAAAAAAAAAAAGTTAGGCACAGATTTAGACTAGAAGGTGGGATGTGAAAGAGAGGCAAAAGTAAATAAAACTCAAACCTTGAACTGAAAGAATTGACTGCCTCTCGGAGAAGAGCAGCAGGTAAGCGACAGTTTCAACAAAGTGAGCTCCTCCCTCATCATGATAGAATCTTCGAGAGCAAGTGCAGGGTAGTATACCTCCCATATGAGGCAACATTTCAGTTGGGTTTTAGATGGTGATTAGAGACTAATTTTAAATTGGGAGTGGATAATAACGATGAAAGCCAGCACTCACTGAGCGAGCTCTCCTGTTCGACACCATATGAGCTTTACACGAATTACTGACTCCTTACAGCAACCGTATCAGGTGGGTTCCATGAGTATATCTGCTCAACAGATGAGGCAGCAGAGGCTCGGAAAGCGTGCCAAACTTGCCCGAGTTACCGTGCTTCTGCGGTGCGCAGGGTCCGCCGCATGCAGCCTTGACGCCAGAGCCCGTGCTCTGAGCCAGCGAGCTACGCAGTGGCACCTACCAGCTGCCTGTTCATTGAATTTCACTGTCTTTCCTCTAGGAGAAGAGATTTATTCTAATCTCGTTTTCGATATTTTTATTATACCAAACTGCCTTGGCTTTGTCTAACACTCCTTTTATTTTCAAAGGAAAATATAGCCGGCTTCATTTTGTTCTTTGGTAGGGCTGCTACACTATTTTGCTGGGATGTCAAAAGTGACACCATTCATTGGGGCCAGCTCTGGGACTATAATGCGGGTCACCCCCCAGACTACTGCCACAAGACCAGAGGTCAGGTGGGCTTCCTCTGCTGCCTGAGTACCGGACACCTGCAGAGCTGTGTTGACAAGTATCCTGAGGCTCTGTGCAGGCTCAGGGGGGAAGAATGCGGGGATTTACGGAGATGTGTGTTGGGGGCTCCCTTAGGGTGCAGAGTGGGCTGGCAAGGGTGTGCGCCAGAGAAGATGTGTGTGAACTTTGCAGAATAGACACATTCCTCCTGGAGTCGATTTTGCTCTGACCCAAGAGAACTTCTTCAGGGGTTATGGGAATTGAACAGAGAGTATTAGGGAACAGACCAGTAGAAACCCAGAGGCTAAGAAAGAGAAGGTATCTGGAGAGTGACTTGAGGTCCTACCAAGGGGCCATCCAGAGAATTCTCAAAAGCCAGTGGAGAGAAAGAATAGCTTTAAGCATCTCCCAGACCAATAGAGTATAAAGCCGTTTAATGAGTCTCTGTTCAAAGTGAGTGCATTGATAAAAAGCCTTGAAATAATGTAGAATTCAAGGAGAGTGACAAAGCCAGTACCCAGGAAATGGATTTACTTCACTGGGAAGTTATTTTCCAAGCACCCCCCACCCCCAGATGCCTGGTAAACGTTAACATAGTTCTGGAGTCCTGGCATGTGTCCTCAGATCATAAATAACAATACTTGGGAGGACTGGGATTTTATCTGTACCTTTAGATGTGGAATGGGTGATTCAGAGTGCCTGATCGGTTGTGGAGACATGGGCCGGATGAGAGTAAATTGGCCACAGACTTACCCTGTGAAGTTATAGTTTCCTCCACAGTCTTGTGTGGGCGCTCCTCAGACTTCATTCCTGCTGTCATTTCCAGGCAGCAAAAAGTGCCTGGGAATCTTTCCATTTCAACAAAGACTATCTGACACCTTTTGTTTAAGAAACAATGAAAACTTTAACCATGACAGAGAGATTTAGACCTTCTTTTAACATATATGTTGACTCCGGTGTCACTAAATTAGAACAAATGATGCCAAAAATATAGTAAAATCCTTAGTAAAAAAATATATGGGCAGGGAGAGAGGGAAAACACACCTGATTTTATCCAGACGCATGTTACCAAACGGTTTTATAGTAAGCTAGGTTTCTAGAGCAAATTGCTTATCATGCCTACCATTCATCACCCCCAGATGTATTTTTAGATGTTGAACAATTAAAAAAAAATTTTTTTTAGGTGAACTACCAAAAGTGGGGATTAAAATGCAAAGTGTTTTGTGTAGAGCCAGAAATTGCCGGTGTGGCTAATCTAAGTTAATTATCACTTACCCATTCTGTTTCTTTGGAATGGCATGTGGTTGCAGGGGACTGTGAGGGGCATGCGGACAATAAAAATGTATTGAAGGTAAATTGAAAAAAAAAAGACAACCAAAGATGCTGCTTTAATCATCGCACGCGCTATATACACGCTGTATGAAATCTGTGTGTCTGGCGAGGATGAATGAGTGGAAGCTGAGAGTCTATAAGAAGCAGGACAGAGAAATAGTCGAGGGAAAGGCCAGTAGACTGAAATGAGGTCAAAGGAAATGAGTTCACTTCATGCATGTGTTCCCCAGGACGGATGAATGGCGAACGAGTGTCTCCCGATGGGAGCCAGTTACGACGACACTGGACCCTGATGTATTTACTGGTGACAGTCGTCCTGCTTCTGCCCTGGGAGGCAAAGTGACACAGAGAGCTGGCCAGTGGTTGTGACAGTCTGTGCAAAACTGGAATTCTTCTCCCCTCCCTTTGGAAATCTACTTTCCTTGGATAATACGTGGACATGGGTTCTCTCTATAGATATGCGTTTGTTGGACTTCGGGTTTAAAATATATATACACCTAGTTTTAAAAATGAGGAAAATATTGAACATACAGAGTGATTTTTCCTTTATTCCTCTCTAGTGCCTTCCTAAATCTTTAGCTTGCCTTCTACTCACCTCTCACTGTGCAAGTTAAGAAAGAAAAAGAAACACAGGGATCAGGCCCAAGAGCCCCTAGTAGACGTATTTCTATACGGGCTTATGTATGTATACATATATTACAAGTATGTAAACATATTTTAAAGTAAGCTGAAGTCTACAGCACACTGAAAACACAATCACAAGAGTTGTAATTAAATGAAATTCAGTATGTTTTAAAAACTGACCTATGATTGATGGGCAGAGTAAACTACTCAGGGCTTTGTAACTTCATTGGGTCCCTTCCCACCCATCCTCACATCTCAAACTGAATGTCCCTTTCTCATGGGGCCCTCCCTAAACTTAAAATGAGCTTAAGACCCTTCTGTTACTCTGTGACTATCTTTCATATGGTTTTTCCTTTGTCGTCTCAATGTTGTTTGTGTTTCTTCATTTTCTTTCTACTTTTCCCAGACTCTGTAAGCTCCATTAGGACAGGAACCATGATGACTTGACTTACCACAGTGACTTATCAGAGTGCCTGGAGCATAATATCTACTCAAATATCATCGTAGGAAAAAAAAAAAAAAGGATTGTAAGTCATTTGCACGTGATAATCAACATCAGTATTACACTGCCAAACCAAGTTTCAAATGTATTTTTTTCTTTTTGGTAATTGCTAAGTATCTGAACGGCATTCGCACTCATAGGATTCCTTGATGCTGTGTACGGATAACCCTTCATCACCACATACAGACCGCCTGCGTTTGAACCCCGGCGCTGCCCCTTACCAGCTGGTTAACTAAGAGCAAGTGACTTGACTTCTCTTATTTCATTTGTAAAATAGGACATTAATAGCACCTGTCTCATGGGTCTGTAATGAGAGTAAATGAGCTAACACTTGTAAGGTTTTTACGTAAGCGACAGAAATACGTAATAAATGACCCGAGGCTATACAGGATATAGCGTTCGTTAACAAGCAAGCAAATGTATAATAAATGTGTAATACATGTTAGATAAATTTATAATACATGTATGTATAAATGTAGTACGTATGTATTTTTCCATCCAACCAATCTTTCCCTCGCTAGATGGACTTACCAGCTTCAAAAGTTTCCTGAAGTCTGAATTCAGTGAGGAAAACCTTGAGTTCTGGCTTGCCTGTGAGGACTACAAGAAGATCAAGTCCCCTGCCAAGATGGCTGAGAAGGCAAAGAAAATTTATGAAGAATTCATCCAAACAGAGGCTCCCAAAGAGGTAGGTCTGGTGGGTAGGTGGGTGAGCGTGGCCATCGTTCTCTGAGCTGGGCAGCAGAGAGGACGGGAACTGTGCTCCCGGAGCATCGTAAGCAGTCAGGTGAACGGACACAGACATCCCAATCCCAGGCCTTCCTCCACGTGTGACTTCGGACGGGTCCCTAATTAAAGTTCTCCCATCCTCGGTCCCCTTCGCGGGAAACATCTCACATACATATATGCAGATGTGCCTAGAACATGTTTAAAACTGCAGCTGTTGTGACTTTAAAAATTCTCCAAGTCTTGTATTTTGAAGGAAAATTTACCAGTTCCTGTTGACACGTAGCCGATTGGCCCACATGACACACTTGAACAGCAAGTAGCAATCTCAGTTTTCTCTCTCTGAATATTCACCTCAGCCTTTTCCCAGCAGCAACTGGTGGGGAAACACAGTGGTAAGAATTGCAACTAAGATTTTGAAAAGAGAAATGGCCGTGCATAGTTCAATATGCAGATAATTCATACACTGCAAATTGTCGTTTGACCATATCTGAAAGTAATGCAGTAATATTTTCCTGGCTCAGCAAACAGATGAATATTTACCAGAATGATTCATTAGAGGAGGCCAATGCACGTAAAAGTAATAGATAAATAGCCGTTATTCGTTGCTGGATACAACATGTTAGAGTTTTAAAGACCTCTCTTCTTTTTAATTTTTTTAAGACATTTATTTATTTGAGGAGGGGGAGAGGCAGAGGGAGTTGGAGAGAGGACCTCAAGCAGACTCCCCGCCGAGCGGGGAGCCTGACATGGGGCTCGATTGCACGACCCTGAGATCATGACGGGAGCCAAAACCGAGAGTCAGTTGCCCAACCAACCAAGCCACCGAGGCGCCCAAGACATCCCTTCTTTCACATATTAAGATCAGGAAAGAGCTTTATACTTCTTTGGTATTCAACCATCCTGAGTAGAATTGCCTCCCTGGCTCAGTATATACTCAGTGTAAGAGAAGGAAGAAGCATGGCTTCAGCGCGGCCGGAAGAATAACAGACGGGGAACAGAGAGGTGTACACCACGGCCTGTCCCTCCTGAGCGTTAGTGGGCATGTGACTTGACCTCACTGGGCTCGGAGTCTTCACGTGAGAGGCAGGCCCTGGACGTCAGCTCTGAGGCTGCCCTGTATCGTCTTCCCGGCCCCTGCAGAAAGCACTTCAGCCCCTCTCACCGCGGAAATCTCACCAGTCTCAACTCCTCCATCCTGGACTTTAGAGCACAGTTCGTGCCCCTGTCCAGCTCATTCTGGCCTGGCACTCCCCCATCAGGCTTTTGTCCCTGATCCCTGCAGCCACACCAACATCCTCTAAGCCCAGCTAGTTTTTCTCAGCCCCGAGGACCTCTAGCAGCCCAAGAGAGATCTGAAACGTTCTCCAGTGTTCCAATGCAGAACCACAGGCCGATCTGGATGTTTTCTTTCTGTTTTACAGCCAGATAGCTTAAGGGTCCTTAAAGCACACAAGATGATAAACAGTGATTTCCCTCAAATCACACCCAGACACGTCCATGCAGACTGTACACCGCACAACTCTAGGGGACCCTTCACATGGACCCTAAAATGAATGGTGTCCCCAGAAATTGTGCAGTGTGTCGACACAGCACTCAGGACTTAAAAGCCACAATGCCCTCCAACACCGCAGTCTACTGGTTAAAAGCTACATTGCTAAGCTTTTGAATCCTCTCTCTACCTTCGGACCTTGAGCAAATCACTTAACATTCTGCTCCTCAGTTGAAAGACGTAGATGTCAGTTTCTGCCTCAGAGTGTGAGGTTAAGTGGGTTCACCAGCACGGAGCCTGTTAAAGTAACGTTCCCAGCAAGGAGCCTGCACAGAAGAAGAGCTCAATAAACAGTAGCTGCTATTCTTATTGCTATTCTGTCAAAAGCACCATTTCCTGGTTTGTTTCAGGAAAGACCAAGTTTCCTTGCTCCTCCAGAGCCATGCACGAGGTCCTGGGTTCTGGGCAGGATTCCTCTCTCCTCTTCACTCTCTCCATCAGGCGTGAAACCAAAAGCTGTGGAAGAAAGGTTGAGGGATTAGGCATCAGGACACTTGGATTCAAATTCTGAGTCTTGGATGCAATTTATACGTCTTAGCTCTGTGACCTTGAGAAAGCCACTGGAGCTATATATATATATATATGTGTGTGTGTGTGTGTGTGTGTGTGTGTATGTATCGTGATGATTCAGTGCGGTATGCACGTACTAGCTGTCGGTGGAGGGTCTGACACCTGGCAGGTGTCTAACGCTGCTTGGATCTTAATCTGACTCGTGCGTGTCTTGGAGCGTCCCTTGCCTTACCCCATTACCTATAAAACAGAAATGATGTTTCTCACTTTTTATGACCCTCTGCCCCTCATGTGTTTTATGGGGGACAAATTCCACTTCCCTCCCCACCCGTCATCAAATCCTGCAACCCGTGCTGACTCCTGGCCCTGTGTCCTGGCCCACAGGTGAATATTGATCACTTCACAAAGGACATCACCATGAAGAACCTGGTGGAACCTTCCCTGAGCAGCTTTGATGTGGCCCAGAAGAGAATCTATGCCCTGATGGAAAAGGATTCACTGCCTCGCTTTGTGCGCTCTGAGTTTTACCAGGAATTAATCAAGTAGTAATTCAGTTGGGCTATGACAATCACCCTGTGAGTTCTTTCCTCCTTAATAACCCTAGCATTTTCCAGCAACCTGCATATCTTCCCATAGCAGCTTCGTTCAAAGACACCCAAACAGGGAAAATCCTAGGGAGTGTTGCTTACCCTTTTCGTGCACTTTGTTCCGGTTGTTTATCTATTGTCTGAATGCCTTCCTTTCCCGGGGTTCTTCTTCCTGTCCCGATCTTAATGAAGTTCTACTCAGTGTGTTCTTGTCAAAGCTAAACAGAATCACAGAAAAATTCTGCTGAAGGCAAGCAAATATAAGACAAGAATATGATATCATTGAATGTAGGTCTGTTTGGTTTGGGTAATGAATCTGTGCCTAAACTGGCCTGAAAAGAATGTGGATGTAGAAAGACCAATTTCAAGTGAGATTAATTGATCTCATTTGTTGCTTTCATTCTGACCCAGGGGCAATCACCCCTGTATTTCTGACTTTGGTTAGTAAAAGGCGAAACGGATTTTATGAGGCAGCCATTATTTGATTTTTTAAGCAAATACATTATTTAAAATATCAATTTTCCTTTTAGAGCATCTTTGTGCTGGCTGGAGATCACTAACAAGATATACGAACATGAATGTGTCATGTTTATACAAAATGAATATGAACACAATCCAAATTGAGTCTTTATACCTCTCTCATAATTCCCCCCACCCAGCTACCATATTCTGTATTAAATCAATGACCTGGCAACGGAGTATTTAATAAATGTATATATGCCTCTTGTATTTAGGCCCAATGTTTCAATTTTCAAATTATTTTAAATCCATGTGAGTAGAAAATTCCAAAATTTTCAACTTCAATCATGTCAAATAAAACAGATGCTGTCCAGCACAGTGTCCCTTACCTCAGTATCAGGAGATCTATAAGCTAAAATGGAAAAATTCTGTCAAGCCTAAAATGGTTAATTACCCTATGATGCCATCTGTTTGTTTAGTAAATGACAATTATCTTCAAAATACCAAATTATCTTTAGAAAAATTAATTTGACTACATGTAGAGGCTTTCTAAGTAAGACAGAGTTGCAAAGGACCCTGAATTTTGCAAAATAGTGTGACTTTTTTTTTTTTTTTGCAACCCCATCTTGTCTCCCTATTTTGCTCCCTGTGTTAGTGGATTGTACTTACCCTCAAAGTGCACGTTTATGGCCCAACGTGCCTCGCACGCAGCTGACTGATAAGTCATGATTTTTTAAGTAGGTTTAATCTTTTAATTCTGTCTTTCATTATTAAAGTCTTGCTAGATTTCTTTTTTTTATCCTTAGTAGATTTGATTAAGTAGTGATTTACATAATTTAGTAATAAGGAGAAGCAAGCTAACCATGTACCAGGCTAACCAAGAGGGAGACGTTGAGTTCATTTTGAAAGAAAGTGTCTGTGAAGGGATGAATAAAATTCCGAAATGTTGAAGGAGAAGATCATATTATTTAGTCTTGTATTTCCCCCTTTCACATTCCTTTCTCCTCCACATACTCCTAATTTTTCGTGTTTGTGGCCCATGTATTCTGTTGTTTCCTGAGAATACTGAAAGCGAAGCAGCCGTGTCACTGTAGTGTGCAGGCGAACGCTGGCGGTGTTGGTTGGCTCTTCTCTGTGTTGGCTCTTTTGAAGGACAGAACGTCCTCCTGAATACTTGCCATTTCACATTCTGACAGCGGGTTGGAGTGAGTGGGCCCACTGCCAACAGTTGTCAGTGTGGTAAGTGTCCATTCATAGTTGGAAATATTGCTCACTTCATAGTCGACAGCTAGTCCAGTGAGCATCGAGAAGCCCTCCCCACATACGTTTGTGTAGAAGTGATACAACTCAGAGCAGAGCCTCCTGGCACCACCTTGCTCAGCATCCGTCTACACTGCCCAAATCAGTATCAAATCTCTAGCCCTTGACTTTCTCACGCAACTAGAAATGTTAAGAACCCAAGCATCTAGGCGAGTTATTGTTCTTGGATGCCAAAGCATTTTTAAGCAAAATGTGAATTGAATTGAAAATTCAAAACTTTTTTTTTTCACTTGGTTTCAAAGAGCCGAATGTTTGAAAATGCCCAAGAATGTACTAGGTATTACGGAGCTCACCAGATGGTTGACGTTACACAGACCCAGATCAACTGTATTCTCGAACGGACTACACACCCTATGTCAGTGGGTAGGACTTGTGAGTGGGGGTAAGGAGGGCCTTCCCCTTCTCATAGGCTGAACTCAGGAAGCAAAGGGCAGGAAAAGCACCACCATGAGGGCAGTCGGCGAAGGAAAAAAAAGATTGAATCCTTTCCAGTCAAACGATGGCATGTAATATATATATCTGTATATATGATTTTAAATTTATAGTTTACACACACATTAGAAACTCTTCTAACACATGAAGTGATAAAACTAAGAGGAATACAAGTATCACAACCCAAAATGAGAAAACACACACATCACAATTGCCTGAGAAAGGTTCTTTCAAATCTTTTTAAAGTGTTTTTAAACTTGGGAAAAAGAAAAAAAAAAAAAACAGTGTTACTGGGAGTTTCCACAGTAACACAAAGAAAATAACATTCTTTTAGTTCTGGGAAATTAGAAAAACTGGGATGGTCTTTCCAGGAAAAAAAGAAATGTGTAACCTCTCTTTATCACTCCCTCTCCCTCCCCACCTCCCTCCCCACTTTCTCTCGAGTACATTGCTGGGAAAGCAAGAAACTTAATGCAAGAGTCCTGAGGTGCTTGGTGCTTTCATTTTCCTCCCGTGTGGAAATGGAACTACAGGTGTGAGTGACCCGGGAAGCAGAGAGGTAGCGGAGCCGAACTGTGGCCGATGGGAAGAGGAGTATACACCCAAGATGAGGCCAGGGAATGGCCCACAACCTAAGATTTTCCGTCTGGGTTTGATACAGTTTGGGGTGGGCGTCCGTTTAGGGTCCAAATTGGACCAGAGTAAAGAGTTAGACTGTTGGTTCTAGAGGAAATTAAGGGGCTGTGTCTATCTACTAAGGCAGTGCTTGTTCACGTGAACAACACACAAACCAACACCGTGTACTCTTCTCCCAGACAGACCTTCTGAGATGGAGAACTGAGGCCTTTCAGTCCCTTTGCTTTCACATCAATAACATCAAACGTGTGGAAGCGTTTACTCCCCTTCCCCTGCCAACTCCAATTCTCTATCGTATAAATTATACTATGGGCAGAGTTCAGTTTTTAGTGCATAATGAGAAAATCTTGGTGAAAGAAATTGTTTTTATTTTTACCCTCTACAAATCCATAGATTTGCTAGGCTCATGGGTTCTCTCTCTAGACTCCATTTCAGGGGTTATTCATTGTCTCCCAAAGAATAATAGCTGTTCAGAAGTTTTAGTAAAAACTTGACCATCAGCAGATCAATGGACGCACTCAGAAACATCCCCAGCCAGGGCTTTGTCAAATTATCTGTCCCATCACAGATTAGATCATGAAAATTATTTAAAAGGCTGTTTGTATTTTAGCAGCCCATTCTCCCTGTTTCCTGGGACTTTAGCAAGTTTGAGAGATAAAGGCTCAGAGGAAGAGAGGGGTGAAAGGAGGGAAGGGTAGTGGTGAAGAAGGGAGTGCCGAAACCTATGAAGTCAACCCATTCACTAGGAAACATTTAAGAACAGCTCCCCTTGACTGAAAATCAAACCACTTCTGGCTGTCATCACTGCAATTTGCAAACAAGGCATTTCCTTGGCTCACAAGGCAGCTGGACGAGGAACTCCATTTTCAAATCCTACAGAGTCCTGATTAGAAGGAAGAATGGACACAGAGGATCTGTTTTCCCCACTTGGCCTGCCTGTGCAGGGGAGCAGGGAGTGGAGAACTGCGTTTCCAACATCCAAACGTCTAAACCCAAGAGCCAGGGAACTCTGTGCAGGTTCTGGACGTGAGGTCTTCATTCTTCATGCATCTCAGTGTATCCTGACTGACTTGTCACTAGACCTCTCTGGTTTTCTGGTCTCCATTCTATTAGACAAGTATGTACGTAACACTTGCTTGGGAAGAGGCTCTTCAGGAAATAATTTAGCAGCTGCTGCTTGGGTTCAACGTACTTTCGCCGAAATAAGGCATGTGGCAGACCGGAGCAAGTGATACCCAAGGAAAAGCTTTCCCCAGGATCAGTGAACCATCGTGGAATTGAAAAGATCAACTCTTCTGGCTGAGGACATTTGCAGCTTTGAATGGAAACTCGGAGCAGAGAGTGAAGGGAAAAAAAATCTTGGGAATAGTATCCTCACCTTACAGTTTAATAATAATCTTCTTATCTTATTTTTCCAGTAGAGAAACTACACATCAAGTTTATTCAAATCCAGTTTAAGAAGCCTCTTGCAAGGTACTTGTTTTCTCACCTGAGGTATTTTCCCTCCCCACCTTACCCCTCTACCCCCCTTCCTTTCTTCCCCCTGCAAGAGGAAACATTGAAAATAGCAGAGTCTAATCACAATTATGTAATAAGATACATTAAAAGCATTTAACTTCCTGTCTAAGAAAAGGTATAAGCCAGGGCATAGGCAAAGCAGTGGGAAATGCTGAGAAATTTTCCAATGGAGGGAAGTAATCCGGATCATTTTCTGCTAAAAGTTCTTTGTTTGTCATATAGTATCAGGACTTGGGAAAACTAAATTTTTTTTTTGAAATTCTGGAACTCGCATCTTCAGGAGACATGTCCCAGGGACAGTGGTAGAAATGAAAGGATGAAAATCCATCTGTCAGCATTTATCCCGTAAGTTTTTCGTTTAGAAACAATTGTGTTGATCTTCTGATTTTGTAGTCAATATGTTGTGTACTATGTGACTCATACTTCTTGATAAATAAAGCACTAAACATGTATCTGTAACCATGATCACATATATTTTATTAAATATATAGCTGTATAACAACCTCTGTGAGTCGTTCTTGACTTCCCAACGTGCTTGATATGAAACTATGCCTTAAGATACGCTTTTTTGCTCACTATGCTCTTTACACCGGGTGAGCCCTCGATCCATTGGGATAATCTTTATCCTAATAAGCATCAATTATAATATAGCCTGACAGCAAAACTCAGAAAGAGAGATACAAAGTACCCCAGACTCGTACACTCTGTTGATTATTTTGGTTGGTAACTTATTGACCTCGCTGTTCACTGTTAAAACTAAACACATTATATCATTTGGATCCTGCAATAATCAGTGAGTATAGACATTCCTTTCTCTCCTTCCACCGGTGAAAGAGCTGAAATCCTAGTGCCCTTGCAAGCAGCTCAATTCTATGACCTTAGATTTGGTGCTCAGATAGTTTAGGTAATGGGCTGAAATTATCCAACTAGTGGGGTTGGGACTGGGGGATAGGGAAAACTTGTGTACAGAAAGAAGCATAAATGGGAGCAGATTTGCAGGGAGAGACAATAAGGAGAAATGTGTGTGGGGGAGAGAGAAGGATTGGGAGAGAAATTGAAGAGAATGTCTCTCCTGGTCTCTGACAGTTTCTTAGATTTCATTCCAAGTCCCTCTGAAGCCTAACTGTATTTAATGTAGGTGCAATGGACCCAAATCATTTCAATGCCACCTCTTCTCCTCTTTAATTATCTTGGATGAGGGGTGCCTGGGAGGGTCAGTCAGTTGAGCCTCCGATTCTTGACCTCAGCTCAGATCTTGATCTCAGGGTTGAGAGGTCGAGCTCCACGTTGGGCTCCATGCTGGATGTGGAGCTTACTAAAAAAACAAAAACAAAAACAAAAACACCCCTATATATCTATCTATATTTCTATCTACACCTATCTTGGACTATCTTGGATGAGTTTCTGAGAGTTTCCATTCAAGAAGTATTACTAGAGCAAAGATCATTGGTACTTTTGTCTTCCTCATGGAGAAGCGATGTTCTAAAGATCACTATGAATTAGTGGGAGACTTAGAGGTTAGAGTGACTGCCTCTTAGATTCCCGTTTGTTCCACTAGACCAAAGGAACCACAGGTGATCCCTCAAAGCATTGTGATTACTCCTTCTAACTTGAGTAAAACAAGCTACACCAACACTACCCAAGTGGGAGTCCACACTATCATCCGTCAGTGATGTAAGCCAAGTTCTCCAAGCTATGTGATCTCCAAAGCACCTTTTGCTAATTTCACATTTTCTAAATCAGCAGTATCTTGAAAAATCATTTTGCTCATAGAACACGTTCCACAAACCTTAAGTCTTCAGATGACTTCCCTATGCCTCAGTTTATTTTTTATTTGAATTAGTCTCATCTGGAAAATTCCTGGTCCAGTTTCCATGCTTTTCTACGTTTTGGTCAAATCCTACCCTCTCAATGTCTTCACTTGTTAAAGTGGATGAAAATTTTATTAGAAAGCAACACCTTTGGAGGCAATCATTGCTCAATCTTGGGCAGCCAAGGGCTCATGGCCAGACTGCCAGGTCTCTTTGTTCTGTTTCCAAGTGACTTTCATCATGGGACAAGGTGAACTTGAGGCAGGCAGACCAGGGTGGGCATACCTTTCTACAGGTGAATTTGGAAGGCTTAGTTATGTCTTAAAGAGTGGTGCCTTGTGACTGCCACTGGAAGGAGCTGCCTGGGATATGGGACATGGGACACAGGGGCAGCTTCCTCAGACTGTCCTGCCAAATGTCCAAGGCCTCTGTGCCTCTAGACAGAGTTCTTGGGGAACAGAAGACCTAAGGAGGAATTGGAGCCCAGAGGCTTTAGTGAATAAGGGTAAATGGACATTGATGTTCCTTTATTTCTTTTAACTGAATATTTATTTTGACTGCTTTATATTTTTATTTTTTTAAACATTTTGACTGCTTTTTCATTTAGCAACTAAAGCCATAACTTTCATATCTCCTTGAGTTTCTCCAACAATTGCACTGACAATGAGCAGAGAAGTGATAAAGGAAGAATCCAGATTCAGACAATGTCAGCCCTGGAACAGACATGACAAATGCTGTCTTCCATGCAGGATGAGAGTGTAGTCTTTCTCTGAGAAGATTTTCTTCAGCTGAGATGCCAGCAGCTGGGGGACAATCCTTGAGACCAGAGAGAGTACCCTCTTGTCCAGCTGGGGAGATGAGCCGGGTTTCCCTGGGTGATCAGTCCAGCTGTCACACACAAAAAATCCCCCTTCCATCCTAAGAAATTATTCTTCCCAATCTTCATTTTAAAGATGAGGAAATTGAGACCCATTGAGGTGAAACGATTTGTCCAAAGTCACACATCTGGATAAATGGCATCCTTCTCACAGATGAGCTGATTCCCAACCTGGGGAATTTTTTCTATGGAACAAAATTCATGGTATGCCTCACTCACAGATCTATAATCATGAGTGTTCTCAAAGTTGGTATCAAAGAAACTTAAGATACCAGAGAAATGGTATGGTAGAGCTGGCCCAGAAAAGCTGTGCTTCTCAAAAATATATGCCTCTCCTCTAGCTCTATAAGAATTTTCTCAATCGAATGTCCTTTTGGGTTAACAAAATGCTCTTTTAAAAGTAAAATATCCTGTTAGAAAGTTATCAGTTACTCGATGCTAATGTGAATAAATCCAATAGGATGATACACACCCCTTGTTTCTCAAAATCTTCCCGAAGCCAGCCGGAGGGAAAGGGTGTTTTGGTTGAGGGGAGGACAGTTTTGGTTGAGGAAGAGAGGTCTGTCTTTGATAATCTTATTTTCTGAAATTTGGTCATCCCTCTCTCGTCTACATGGTCCCATTCCCTGATGTACCAGGTAATAAGCAAAGATCTACGGACCAGAACAGTCTTCTATCCTATATAGTATTCTAGCAACTAATGTGCATGGTTTCACTCTTCACTGGGATTGGAAGAACCGGCAAAGTTGTCGGGCTAAATTTCTCGACTACCATTTGCAATTTATCCCATTTTGTTAAGCATTTAACATAAGTGTCCTCCCTTAAATGCAAATTCTCTTAGGAGGACTAACACAGAAAATCTCTAACAGCTTTAATGACAAGGGAGAACATAGCTTATCTGACCAGGTCACTCCTCTTCTGATTTATCTGATCGTGTTAATTCCTCTTTTCAAAACCTTTCAGTGGCTTTTCATGCTCTTCAGCCTCCCCGAGGCTCCAGACCCAGGAGTAGTTTGTAAAGACTATGTGCTCCCTTCACTATCCATTGATTAACACCTTGCGTTTCCATGTATTAATTCAAATGCTCAAGTTTTAAAAGCAGAACATAAATTTGACTTAAAAAGATTCCTGACTTTCTATTAGCTTGTCATTTCAAGTATTTTAAATTAACTGATAATAATATTACCACTACTCTTATATGGACGGCTCTCAAAAATTACTCTTAATCTCAGAAGTTTGTTTTCACTTTAAGATTCTGATTGCTGTTATCCTAGAGAACAGCATCCTAGATCCTTGGCCGAACACAGAAAAGTCTTTAAACCAGCCAGCCTTCCATGATGTCTCACCAAACTCCAAACGCACCGTGCTGTCTCATGTGCTAAGGCCTCAGTGAGGCAGTTCCTTTTACTCTCTTCCCTCTATCTCCCCAAGCTAACACGAATGTATTTTTAAAGAATTAGAGCATGGATACCATTTTCCCCGGGGAGACTTTCTTCATACCCATCAGATCCCACCTAACAAAAGTGGAGGACATTCCTCTAGTCTGGCATGCTTCCACTAAAGACGTGTCCTTCCTTACCAGTTGGCTAGGGTAATTGTGTGGAATCATTAGGGAATTCTCTTCTTTGAAGAGTGTTGGAAAAGCAAAAAGGTCTGGTATTTTAACTTCTGGAAAAGTCTGGACATGAGAACTTCCAGACACCTCTTTCCTCCCAATTTCCTTGGATAGGCCCAGGTTTAAGGAGGTTTAAATTCTTTGTGGCTTGTAACTATGTTCTCAGGAGACAATATCCATGGAATTTCTTGGTTCTGCGACTTTGCTCCTTTTCTGTACAGGTAAGTCAAATACCTCTCATATGAGTTCTTTACCCCGGCACATGCCCAGCTTGCTAACCATTAAAAAATAGTGAAAAGAAATGAATTCTTTTTGGTTATTTTATGGCAGATAGCTCTTGTGACTTTTCATCCTAATACCATTTAATGTTAATATCATTTCTGCTTCACTTTAGGAGCTGGGGAGGTATTGGGGTCGAATCTTATCCCTTTGAAGCTGCACTTTATTCCTGTAAAAAGGTTTAATGGCATTTGGGGATTGTATGTCTCTCATCTGGACAAATTCTTCCCAGCCAAGTCCTTCCAGAATTACTAAGAATAGATAAAAGAAGAAAAAGAGGGTATATTTTTAGCTTGTGTGAGGCACCTTCTATTTTATTTATCAGCTGTCTATAAAGTGTCTGCACCATGAAGATAAAGGCATTTGAAATCCAAATGAAAGCATTTATTCAGATCTTAGCTTCTCAATAGGCAACAGGGTTATAAGAGATTTCAAAGATACAGATGGCATATTTCGGTAAAAACTAAATCAGTGTCTCTTTGAACTGTAAGTGCAGACTTCAGAAAATCATGTGTAGATAATATTAGGCTTTAGAGCTGGAAAAAAATGGTTTTTCTAGTTATAATCATCATTTCTCTCTAGTTGGCTCAGTATATGTGGCTTAGAGTCATAAAATGTGAGCTGTAGGCTAGATTCTTCCTCTATTCCATCTTGAGCAGTAAAAGTAATTCCTTGAGACTCTGTTTGCTCATCTGCAAAAATGGGGCTACCTAGATTTTCCATCACAGAAACATGATGAAGAGTGAGTGAAATAGGATGTATGAAATGATTTTTGCAACCTGTAAAATAAAATCTCAGGTCCGCATTCGGGTCAATTTGCTTCCTGTTTTATCTTGCTGATATGAGTCATCAGGAGCCTAATCAGAGAAAGTAGGCACTTGTTTAGGTATGACCAGGAGAGACAGCAATATGTCCTGAGCTCTACTTCATTGCCCCTTCCCCCAGACAATTCCCAGCTGTGATATCGAGAAAAGTTGGGCTCGTTTTTTCTTAGGTGTCCTTATGTCCTGAGAATCTAGAATATAATTTAACCAACTGGCAAAATCAGTATCGGTTAACTGGTCTACCAGATGTCTACTTGACTTATGTTGGTTTCTTCGTACCATGGTCTTCTCGACAACCTAATAATAAATGCTTGTATAGCTTTTTCTGACCTTATTTCACCTGATGGTCATCATAACTCCATGAGGTGGTTAAAGTAGGTAGGATTAAAATGTTCACTTCAGGGTCATCTGAGTGGCTCGGTTGGTTAAGCGTCTGCCCTTGGCTCAGGTCATGATCTCGGGGTCCTGGGATTGATCCCCACAATGGGCTCCCTGCTCAGCGGGGAACATACTTCTTCCTCTCCCCCGTCCCTCTCCCTCTTGCCACACTCTCTCACTTGTGCACTCTCTTTATCAAATAAATAAATAATATCTTAAATAAAATAAAAGAAAATGTTCACTTTATATATGTTAAGTCTGAGCCTCATGAAATTGAAAAGAAGTGGCAAGGTCACACAGTTAACATCAATAGAGCTGAGTCTAGACTATGCATCTTCTGGCTGTGGTTCTGGAGCTCCTCCTTTTTAAATACCAGACTGCAGTATGCTGTTAACTCAGCACTGAAGCATGTTTTCAGGGTCGGCAAAGGAGTGAATGACCTTGAATAATGTCTGTGTGCTCTTTATTGAAAATTCATGGATGAATGTGTATGTATATGCAGAAAAATGTGATCTTTCCTTTTAAATTTTTGTTAACACTAACAAAGCCACAGCTTCCCTAAGTAGGTAAGAAAAAGAGAAGGATACAGGAGTGCATACATGAAGATTTTCCTTTCCTCTGTGGTCTGGCTTATTTACAAAGCCTCTGCCTGGTTCCTTTGTTTAAAAAGGTGTTTGATCTCATATTACAGCCAGCCTGGCCATCTGGTACCTTTCCCCAAACCCAGAATTCTTGACTGACATCTGAAGTTAGTATGGTGATTAACACAATATAATAAAATTAAATTAAAAAAAAAAAAAGAAAAATAAAGTCAAATATAAATACAATGAAAAAAAAAAAAAGACTTTTCATGTCACTGTGAAAGCCTGAGAGGAGCTCATTCTGCTCATGGTTCTATTGCTTTAGGTTTTAGTGACTTCTCACATCTGCAAGTTTCCTTTAAACTTTCAAACCATTTCCACACATGGGATCACATTAGTTTCTCACTTCCAGTTTCTTTTCTCTCAGAGTCTTTGCAGCTATTCTGCCTTTGGTGTTCCACGATCCTATTTTGGGATTAGATTATATCATGTATTCTTGGATTTATTCTTTCCTTTTTTTTTTATTTTTTTTTATTTTTTTTTATTTTTTAATTTTTTTTAAAGATTTTATTTATTTATTCGACAGAGATAGATAGAGACAGCCAGCGAGAGAGGGAACACAAGCAGGGGGAGTGGGAGAGGAAGAAGCAGGCTCATAGCGGAAGAGCCTGATGTGGGGCTTGATCCCAGAACGCCGGGATCACGCCCTGAGCCGAAGGCAGACACTTAACCGCTGTGCCACCCAGGCGCCCCTCTTTCCTTTTTTTTTTTAATTCCTCTTTTTCTCTCTCCTTTGACTTTTCTACTACTTCTTCCTAATTTTTTTTTTAAAGATTTTATTTATTTATTCGACAGAGATAGAGACAGCCAGCGAGAGAGGGAACACAAGCAGGGGGAGTGGGAGAGGAAGAAGCAGGCTCATAGCAGAGGAGCCTGATGTGGGGCTCGATCCCGTAACGCTGGGATCACGCCCTGAGCCGAAGGCAGACGCTTAAGCGCTGTGCCACCCAGGCGCCCCTCTAATTTTTTTTTAATACAGCTTCCTTCTTCCTCTAATCTAATTTGCTCCCATTCTTGGTGGATAAACACATGATTTTATGACACAAGAATTTTTAGTGTTTTCTGTTCTTAGGAGGAGCTAACACTCAGAGAGGGTCCGTGATGAGCTCAAGGTCACGCAGCTAGAAAAGGGCCACATGAGGATATAAGGTAGCTGTGGATACTGAACTATGTGGTTTCCTTTTCCTTTCCTCCCTTAATTTTCTTTCTTCTACTTTTAACTTCAGTCCATGTTGTTTTAGCCTGAAGAAGGCCTGGGTTTTCTCCTTTACTTCTTCAGAGGCATGTAATTCCATGCATAGAGGACATCTTCCATGTCCTTTCCCCCCGCCCCCCGCACGTCCAGTCCACGCTGATATTCCACATCTCTGTGGAATCTCACTGAATCCTACCCAAACCCAATTCTCCCTTATCAACTACAGACTATCACCACGGGGTGCCTGAAGCATTCATACTTGTTTAAGAACAAGGAAGTAAGAGGCTATGCTAATGGCAACCAGAGGTTATAGAGGTTTTCTGAGACAGCTACCATTCCGAATGCCCTATTTTGTCTTTCCCAAAAGTACACTTGTCATATCACATGTTCTGGTTTGGGGTTTAGAAAATATATGTACTCCAGCTAAGCTGTAATTCAGTCCAGACAGGCCAGCTTTGTATAACCCTAGTAATGTTAATAAATCAGCAGCTGTAGAAACATTCATTCCTAAGAGCCAAAGGACAAACAATTGAATTTTCTAGATCCCGAAGGGTCACTGGAACCGGTCACATAGTGCCTGAGACATTTTCTCCTAGAAAAGGGCGGTCTAATAGGCTAATCCCCAAGATCCTGACCTGATCCTGATGAACATTACTGCTTAGGAGGCCTTTGGCTGCACTTCAGGTGAAGTCAGGGGCTCCCTGCTCCTCTGCACATTAACACTTTCTTCTGAGCTTGATTATAGTGCCCATCACGGCTGTCCGAGATGCAGATATTCACTCCGTTCTCGGTGCCTATGCTGGTTAAGAATGTGAACATGAATTAAACCGAGACCCTGTTCTCCAAAGGGTTTGGGATCTAGTTGGGGGGATATATTGCATAAACAGGGTTACAAAAGAAAGGGACAGTGTCATGCTAGAGATCATGAATGCGGAATCTTCGAAGGAACGTCAGCTCTGTGTGGCACGGCAGTGGGAGAGTCTGATCGGGTACTCAAGCCACACCACCCTTCCTCTTCTACCTGAATGAGCTCATCAAGCTGAAGCCGCCCTGCAGACTAGCACACCCGTCCTCCTCACTGCCAAGTGCTCCCCTTCTCCTTACCTGCAGAACCTTGCCTCCTTCCTACCCAAGTGAGCCTTTCTGTAAGACTTAGCTGGAGGGTTGTTTATTCATGGAGCTGTCCCGACTAAAGGAAGATTGATTCCTTTGCTTAGTACTTTCTCTCTAAAATGATAACAACATAAAGATAATAGAATACTTATTTGTACCAGATGCTATATATTTTGCCACATATAACCCCAAGAAATAAACACGAGGTACTTGTTACCATTCCTCTTTGGAAAATGAGAAAAGAGGCTTAGTTACTCACCCAGCATTGCAAGGTGTGTTGTATCCATCTAGACTATGAACCCGTGTCTTATTTAGTTGTGTAACCCAAGGATGTAGGACAGGGCAGCACCTGCGATAAATTATATTCTTAGAAGATATTTGTGAAATAAATGAATGAATGAAGGACAAAAGTGAAGCTCACTTGATCTTCATTGCTACTTTGCGAGGCAGGAAAAGCAGATACAATGATCCCCATTTTACAGGGTCTCACAAGCAGAGAGGAACAGACATACATGTCACGATTCCCAGTCCAAGACTCGTCCGTGTCCATGCCCCCTCCCCACAGCAGGACCTCCTCAGATGCCTTCCTGACCCTCCCACGGGTCCAGATGCCGAGTGGAGGAGTGGAGTTACGCTTAGTCATGTCAAAGCTAAAAATCAAGCTGAGTTCCAGGATTTCATTATTTGTGATCTCCTCCCTCTAGAACATTGAATTTTGTGTTCATTAATCACAAACATTCAGCAGCCACACACGGCTCTCAGTTCTGGGTTGTCAAGAAACAGGGCTGGCTGAAACGGATTTCCTTGGTACAGACCAACTGGCATCTGATCAAAACACTTTTGGGGTCTCCCAGTTCTGGCTACGAGGTCACCCCTAAAGGAAGGCTTAGGAACATTTTTACTACTTTTTATGCGCTTTGCAAAGGTAATAATCGGCAACTTGCTACTCCCAGACAACAGGCTCCAGGGTTTCTATCACTGTTAACTAATTTGATGGCAAGATTTTCCCTCACCTGCACTTGAAATTCAAAGCAACATCACTGGGTATGGTGAATCCTATCATACAAAAACTCCTATAGTGAATTAAAATGCTCCTGTAGGGATGCCTGGTGGCTCAGTCGGTCAAGTGTTTGCCTTTGGCTCAGGTCATGGTCCCAGGGTCCTGGGATAGACCGACCCCGCATCCGGCTTCCTGCTCAAAGTGAGTCTGCTTCTCCCCCTCCCTCTGCTGCTCTCTCTGTCAAATAAATAAATAAAGTCTTTTTTAAAAAAATAAATACAATAAAATGCTCCTGTAAGTTAGGAATAACGTTATATCAGTCATTTCCTGAAATTAGCACCTCAGATGGCAGATTCTGTTAGGTTTTTTGTTTGTTTTTAGTTATAATGAGATAAGACATATGGTGCAGAACAGACGTTTGGATTTTGTTGTTGTATGGGGAATTAGACGCGGGTATACAATGGAAGAGAGCAAAATCAAGCTGCTCCCATGCGCTTGAGCAGAAATCCACAGGAAGAGCCTGAAACCCCACCCGGTGCTTCTGATCCTGGTGGCGTGGGCGCCCTACAGAAGCCAGGACCTGCCTTAGCAGGTGGAGCGAGGCGGAAGGAGGATCCAGGGTCCACTGAGCAAAGAGGGAGAACTGAAATAGAAGCATATATTTGGGATCTCAGAGTTACAGTTTGGGGAGCACAGATTTGGGTAGCAACCCACACTGTGTCCCCCCTAGGGAATAAAAGCCAGGGTTTTTTCGTTTGTTTTGTTTTGTTTTGAAGACAAACGGGAAAGCTCGTACATGTGGTTTACAAAGAATTTGGATTGGTGTTGGTGGCAGAAAACCAATCTTGGCTAAACATCATTGATGGCTAGGGCTCCCCTTAAGCAAAAGTCCGCTACCGTCGCAACTTGCAGATGTTCGGACAGCGTCCTTGGAGTATTTGTGGTTTAGCCCAGTTCAGAAGTTAATGGTTCCATCAGATGAGGACATGCACCTCCTTAATGTCCTCTCAGCTCCATTTTTAAAACCGCTTGACATAAGTGACTCCATTTTATTTCACCTGTCCCAAGGGTTTGGCAGAGCAATTGCAGCTTCCGCCTAAGAAAGCGGCGGGCAGTTAAATGACCGTGTAGACGAGCTACAGGGGCTGTGGCTCCACCTGCGCCCTCCCCCACAGACTCTCCTGTAACCCACTCTAACCACAAGCACGCAGGGAAGGGAATTCTGGGAAACGTAATTCACCTTGACCAAGGCGCTACTTCGCAAAACCACTACATTTCACCGCTTGTCAGCTTGGCACCCGTACACATTTCCTGAAACCGTGTTTACTTTCCATACAAAGACAATAGCAAAGTCATGTTTCTGCCTAAAATCACAGGACCATCCCAGAACAGCTACCCTTTCCCCAGAAGAGGATACAAAGTTCCTTTTTGGCTTTGAGCCATACTCATCCTATCCTAGAGGATTCATGTATCCCCTTTCATATCCCATAACTTAAATACTGAGGCACGAGTTACTCACTATTAGCGCGTCTTATGCTACGTGATGAGACCGTGAGAGAGGGGGAGAAGATTTTAAAGTTGCATTGCTTGGAATTCTGCTCACCAGCCAAATCGCCTTTCACCACTGCCCTTCACAGTTGTCCCAGGTGGGACTGCGGGGGTGCCACTGCTCGCTTGGGGGTGTCAACTTTTACATGATGCAGAGCCATCTGTTAGCCAGGCTCAAGGTTTTTGTTCCTCAGTCAACTGGTCATGGGTAGAGCCCCAAGAGATAAGAGATGTGGGCGAGAAAGAGAAGATAATGGAGTAGGAGAGGGGCCTTGAACGTTTGGGCTTACTTCCGTATGTTGCTTTTTTGTGCCTTCACAGTCCCCTGGAGCCTGACCTCATGTTTCCCTTCCATCTGCCGATGATGTGCTGCTATGCACTTCTGACCGTATGGATTGGTAGGGCAGATAACTCCCAGGTCATGATGGGAAACTTGGTTCACATGGCCCAGCATTCAGCATCTCCTAAGGCCTAGTAGCAAACTCTAATGTAATTTACAGAGGATGGCATGACCACATCAAAACCCAAAACGTCTTCTCTATGACTAATTTAAAGGGCCCAACAAAGGCTCCCAACACTATCTCTATCTACCGCTGACATTTCAAGTACCATCAAATCTGCGAGGTCATATGATCCAAGAGGAGCCCAAGATAGTGAAGATAGTCACGTGGTTATAGTTGGCGTTTATAACTACATTCTTCCACTACCCACTCCACATTTCCACTGCCTTCAACGAGCCCTTCGGTTGGTTGTGGTTCTCAGCCAGATGGGATGACTCTGGGCCTTCATTCCCGGAATTCATGGCAGCCTAGACCTATTACAGAGCCTTCTCTCTATTTTAGGCCCCATTCAAAACTGGTAGGTTTGGGGGTTACTCAATGAAAGGATTTATGCAACGTGCCCAAATAAAGTATACATTGCCTTCCAAAGAAGCTCATTAGCAAAACGCCTTTCTCTTAATAGTAGAAATTGTATAATTTTAGATTATTCAGGTGTGGTTTGAAGCAGGGAGTCAAGGTCCATTACGTTCCCCATAAGGATATCCAATTTTTCAAGCAACATTTGTTCAAAATTCTTTCTTTTCCCCCACTGAATTTCTTTAATGTCTTTGTAAAAATTATTAACCATAAAGTCATGTATATATTTCTGGATTCTAATTTTATCTATCATATATGTCACTAGGCTAATAATCCATTCTACTTTGATTACCGTAGTTTAAGAATAATTCTTGAACGCAAAGAAAATAGGTCCTCTGACATTGTTCTTGTTCAAATTCGGTTTGATTACTCCAGGGCTTTTGAATATCCATATAAATTTTAGAATCAATATGTCAATTTATATTTTATAAAAACTGTTGTGAATGTAATTGGGATTGTTTTGGACCCTCAGATCCAACTGGAGAAAAATGACATCTAAATAACGGCAGTTTCAAATTGATAAAAAATGTATACTTTCCTTACATTGATTTTCTTTAATTTCCTTCTCAGAAATATCTTGTAATTTTTAGCATCGAGAATTAGTAGGCTTTTAGTTAATTTATTCCTAAATATTTAAAATTTTTTAAATTTCCTTAGTTTTATTTCTGGCACTTAGACATACAATTTTTATATTCATCTTGTATCCTGTGACTTTGCATATTTTTTTATAGACACCTCATGCGTGCACAATGACATTGTCACAAATAGAGATAATTTAACATTTTCCTTTTTGAGGTTTATAAATTTCTTCTCTTTCCTTGATTTATTCATCTGGCTAGGACCTACAGAAAAGATTTGAATAGGAGTAGAGAGAGCAGTCATCCTTCCCTTGTTCCCAGTCTTAGTGTGATATTAATAATAGGATTTTCATAGATGCACTTTATCAGATGAAGAATTTCCCTCCTCTTCCTCATTTGTAGAGTTTTTGCTATAAAGAGATTTTTACTACTGTCAGTTTTTTCTGTATTGATTGTGATGGTCAGATTTTTTGTTTTTTTGTTTTATTCTGTCAATATCATGAATTACATTAAGTTGTAAATCCTCAACCAATCTTGTATTTCTGGCAAAAGCTCTACCTAGTCCCAATGTATTACCCATTTAATATATCACTATTTGGGGGGGAGCCTGGGTGGCTCAGTCGGTTGAGTGATGGACTCTTGGTTTTCACTCAGGTCAGGCTCTCAGGGGCATGAGATGGAGCCCCACGGGGCTCTGAGCTCAGTGGGGCGTCTGCTTGGGATTCCTCTCTCCCTCTGCCCCTCTCCCACCACACACTCATGCTCTCTCTCTTTCAAATAAATAAATGAATCTTTAAAAAATACACGTCACTATTTCTGAACTGCTACTATTTTATTAAGGATTTTTTAACTATTTTCATGAGGATATTCTATCGTTTTCTTTTCTCGTAATATCCTTGTGCGATTAAGGTTATTCGTGTCTCATACATCAGTTAGAAGGTTTACTGTCCTCTATCGTCTAAATGAGCTTTCATGAGCTTAGTATTATTTCTTCCTCAAATGGTTGCTAGAACTCAATAGCAAAATCATCTGGGGCTAAAGTCTTTTTTGACAGATAAAAGCTATTTATCTTTTCTTTTTTTTTCTTTGCCTTTTTTTCCTTTTCTCCTTTTCTTTCCTTCCTTCTTGTTTTTGTTGTTTTGATGGCTGATCTTATTTATTTGTTACTCTTGAATATCTCCTTTTTTTTTTTTTAAGATTTTATTTATTTATTTGACAGAGAGAGACAGCCAGTGAGAGAGGGAACACAAGCAGGGGGAGTGGCAGAGGAAGAAGCAGGCTCCTAGCGGAGAAGCCTGATGTGGGGCTCGATCCCAGAACGCCGGGATCACGCCCCTGAGCCGAAGGCAGACGCTTCACGACTGTGCCACCCAGGCGCCCCTGAACATTTCCTTTTTGACTGGACTCAGACTCCGAGGTGGAAGCCATCACAGAGGACAGGCTCCGCCTCTTCGCAATCCGTTCCTGGCATTTTCTTTGCCCCTATATTGTCTTGGTCAAAAGTTTAACATATTTAGCAGTCTCTTCCTTGTTTTTCTTAGTATGCTATTTCTTCAGAGCAATACACCCACGTTCGTGCGGCAGGATGCGCGGAGTAGTACGATGCTAAACGCGGACTGCTTTGGACCTAGGTTTCTTATCTTCCTTGTTTAGGGACTTGCTCCCAGCAAACTTATCAACCATTTGAAAGTTATTAAAAATTTTGTTCTAGCCCAGCACATGGTTTATCCAGTGAATATTCTCTGTGCCCTTGAAAAGAATGGCTTTTGGGTTTTCTGTTCCGCAAGTGGTACGTGGGTTAGTTTGCTTGACAACCTTGTCCATAATTTCCATACTTTGACAGATTTGTCCGCTTCCTCTAATTACTCAGTGAGGAATGGTACGACCTCAAGCACTATTTGTCTACTTTTTGTTCTGTCATCTTTTGCTTCATACGTTTGAATTTTTATTATTAGGTGTACATACATTTAGGATCGTCATGTCTTCTTGAAAAGTTGAACATCTATTTTTATGAAATATCCCTCTTTTTTTCCAGGGATACTTTTTTGTCTTGAAATATACTTTATCTCACATCCACTCCAGCTTCCTTATAATTAGGGTTGGTATTCATTTTCCTCCACTTATATCTGCTCACATATTTTTCTTTTTTTTTAAATATTCTTTTTAAAAAGAAGATTTTATTTATTATTTGATAGAGAGACAGCCAGCAAGAGAGGGAACACAAGCAGGGGGCGTGAGAGAGGAAGAAGCAGGCTCCCAGCGGAGGAGCCTGATGCGGGGCTCAATCCCAGAACGCCGGGATCACGCCCTGAGCGGAAACAAACGCTTAACGACTGTGCCACCCAGGCGCCCCTGCTCACATATTTTTCATTTCTGCTCTTCATGCCTTTATTTAGATGAGTTATCTGAAGAATTTACATTTGCATTTCATTGGATATTTGCGGGTAATAAGTCTGTCAGCTTTTGTCTTAAAATGTCTTTATTTTGCTTTTACTTTTGATGGATATTTTCTCTGGAAAAAGAACTTGAAACTGAAATGTTTTTTTGCCTTGTCTTTTGGTTTGAATTACCTCTTACAAGATGCCAGCAGTCAATCTTACCTTTGTTCTCCTGTATGTAGATTGCCTCTTTTTTCTGGATATCATTCATTAATAGCTATTTTCCCATGATGTTTACTTATCATTGTGAATGCTACATTTTTGATAGTCTGAATTATGTTGTCTTCTTTGTAAGACTGTTGAGATTTTATTGGCAGGCAGCTAATTGGCTGGCAGATACATTTTCTTCTGCTGAGGTTTGTTTAAAGTTTTGTTCAGGCTTGACAAGTAGTATCCTTGTTGAGAGAGATGAGGCATAGTCCTCGGTCACCGCCCTTCTGGGGTCTCAGCCCTGCATCTCACATGTTCTACTAGGATTGTTTGGGTGTTCAGAGCTCCAGGAACCCTAGCACTGTGCGAGCTTCCCAGGAGCTGTGCAGATCACAGCTCCCCGCCAGCTCCCCTCTGTCAGTCCTGCACTGCGTCTCCTTCGTACGCTCAACTTCAAGTCTGGCCAACAATCCAAGGAGACTCATTTGCAGATTCCTTGAGCTCCTTCTTTGTACAAGTAGCTCTGGAGAACCCTGACCTGCAAATTTCAGCCTCTGTAGACATCGGAAATTCTATGTTCTCTCTCTCCCACTTAGCAAAATCATTCTTCTGCTTTGATTCTGCTTTACTCAACGGCAGTTTAGAAAATGCCCTTAAGCAGAACGCTGGGGTAAACGTGAAGCTCAAACTGTGTATTTCCATTCTCCCCAGGATCACAGGGTCACTGTCTGTAACCAATATCTGGAAATGGGTGCTTCATACATTTTTTTTTTAAAGATTTTATTTATTTATTTGTCAGTGAGAGAGCACGAGTGAGCACAAGCAGGCAGAGGGAGAAGCAGGCTACCCGCTGAGCAAGGAGCCCGATGCAGGGCTCGACCCCAGGACCCCGGGATCATGACCTGAGCCAAAGGCAGACACTTAACTGAGCCACCCAGGCGCCCCTGCTTCATACATTTTTGTCCAGTTTTATATTTGCTTATGACGGGAAAGTAGGGCTGGTACCTGCTCCCAGACAGTGTAAATCGAAGTCCCCCGTTACGTTTTGTTTTTGTTTTTAAATCCTCGGTGGTTTTTTTTCTTAAATGTGCGTATAATAAAGTTCACTCTGTGTTGTGTTATTTCGTGAGCTTTGACAAACTTGGCAAATATCCTTCACCATACAGAGCAGTTTCATCACCCAAAAAATTCCCTGATAAGGCCCTTTGTAGTCCAATCTTTCGGCCTCCCCCAAACCCTGGCAACCCCTGGTCTGTTTTCCATTGTTACAGTTTTGCCTTTTCCTGAACATCAATTTCATGAAATCAACAAAAAGTAGCCTTTTGGATCTTTCTTTCTTTCTTTCTTTCTTTCTTTCTTTCTTTCTTTCTTTCTTTTCTCTTATTTATTTGTCAGAGAGAGTGCACGAGCAGGGGGAAGAGGCAGGCTCTCTGATGAGCAGGGAGCCTGATGCAGGACTCGATCCCAGGACCCCGAGATCATGACCTGAGCCGAAGGCAGACGCTTAACCAACTGAGCCACCCAGGCGTCCCAAGGATCTTGCTTCTTTCACTTTGCAAAATGAATTTAAGATTTATTTATGTTGCATGAATCAGTAGTTTATTCTTTCTTATTGAGTAGTATTTCATTGTATGGATGTGCCACCTTTAATTTATCTATTCACTTTTTGAAAGTCATCTTGGTTGTTTTCAGTTTTGGGGCAATTATGAATAAAACTGCTATATTCATTCATGTACAGGATTTAAGTTTTCAATTCAATTCTGTAAATACCCAGTAATGGAATTGTTGGGTCATGTGTCAGTGTATATTTAACTTACAAGAAATGGTTTTCCAGAATGGCTGCTCCACTTTGTAATAAATGTGAGTTTTTATTCTCCACATGATTACCAGAATTTGGTATTGTTGGTATTTGGTCTTGGTTTTGATTTGTGATTTTTTTTAATACATTATGTTAGTCACCATACAGTACATCATTAGTTTTTGATGTAATGTTCCATGATTCATTAGTTGCATATAACACCCAGTGCTCATTGCAACACATGCCCTCCTTAATACCCATCACTGGGCTGCCCACCCCCCACTCCTCTGAAACCCTCAGATTGTTTTCCGGAGTCTGCAGTCTCTCATGTTTTTTTAATTTAAATCATTCTAACAGGTGTATAGTGGTAATTCAGTGTTGTTTTAATTTGCAGTTTCTGCATCTTTACGTATGCTCATTTTTCATGAATACATTTTTAATAAAATTGTTCTGAGTGTTACTTCTTTTAATTTTGCCTGATTTGCTTTAAGGAAAATATTACATGGAGGGGCAGTCAAAACAAAACTCTTTTTTCAAAACAAAGCCACCAAAACTTAAAGCAAAAACAACTATCCTCCTTTGACCTCCATCCTCCTCCAGATACCTGCAAGGGTTTCTGTTCTCCACAAACTTGATTTCCAGCCTCCCTCAAAACGGCTCCAATCAGGCTTTCATCCTAACAGCTCCACTGAAATCATTCTTGACAGTATCACCCCGACTCCCACATCACGCAGCTGATTGTAAACTTTTGGATGACGTCCTCTTCAAAGTCAGCAACATTTGACACATTGGTCACTTTGTTTACTTGGCTTTTAGTCCACATTACTGTTTTTGTTTCCAACTGTCTTGTTAATGTCCTTTCCTTGATCCTATCGACTTTCCAGGTAAGGAGTGCCCCAGGGCTGGTGCTTGGACTTCCTTCCGTTACCTCTGGGATTGTATCCATTCTTGTGGCTTTAAATACAATCCATAGATGGACAACTCCAGGTTTATCTCCAACCTTGATCTCTTCAAGACACAACCATCCAAGGGAGCTTTTGTTCTCACCACTTAGCTGATATCATAAGCACTGAAAACTTTAAAATACTTTTTAAACTTTAGTTTTCCGTGGACATAAACATTTTATTTAGCTCAATGTATATGGCTCCAAAGTGAAAGATTTTCTCCCTCTTCTATCCTTCAGCCTCTCAGTCCCCCTCTCTTGGGAGCAATAAGTGCTGTCATTTTAAAAATATTCTTCCAGAGATAGATTATACATCTGTAAGCAAATACATGTATTTCCCGTTCCCCATTTATATAAACGCTAACTTGCTATTTTGTACATATTTTGACTTACATATATATCATCTTTAATAGTATGCTATGTCAACATGGATCCGTATATCTCATACTATCTTAATTACTAGAGCTTTACACTACATTTAATAAATTCTAAGGTGCACACTTATCTATTTTATTTTCATTGATGTGATGATGGACCATGACTTATAATCACTGTTGGCCAGGTGGTGGTCATGATGGAATTTACTTTTTCTGAGCTGATACAAATTCGGTCATAGACGTTTGTATTGTAGTCACTTATATTGAGTTATGAGCAATATTGCAAATACATGTGTACAACTGCCACTGAAATGTTTTGTTTAAAAAATACACACTATTATTTGTCCTTGAAAGGAAAATTCATTGTGTATGCATAACATTCAGAAAACAGAGCAGCTGGGCATCAAGTTAGTATTAATGAAGAAATATTCTTGGTTGGAGAAAAGACCAGAATTTCGTATTTTTAAAAAAACATAACATCAAATGCTTAGTAGGACCTAATAAATTAAGATAGTCCACAAGTATTTGATGATTTTTTTATTTATTTATTGAGAAACATGCAAATGTTTTCTTATCACAAACAAAGCAATTCATCTGAAGGCAGGAAAAATGGTCTAATTTCAGAATAGATGAAAGAAATTCAAAAGCGATGAGTGACTGGTATGACTAATTAATGCATTATGTAGATTATCATTAAGATGTTGTTTCATAGCTTCGAGTGGCCGTGCTTCTTCTTTCTCAATGGCACATAAATATTGCTGCATGATCCAACTAAGTCATCTTAAATTTGATGAAATAAGTTTACAGTATTGATACGTGGGAGAGCGGGTTCCCATTCTTTGTTGTTTCCTTAGAACTGTATCCACTACTCTTGGCTTTTAATTCTTCCACACACATTTTAGAAATAGCACATCAAGTGTCACTAAATAAAAAAAACAAAGCAAAATCATTGATCGATTGGAATTTCATTGAATCAATTACTTCATTAGATTGAGCTATACTGTTTTAATCTTGTAGTTTCTTACCCATGACTGGGGTTTTTTTTTGTTTTTTTTTTTTTGTTTTTTGGTTTTTTTTTTTTGCTTTGAAGATCTTTCTTAATCCATTACAATAGATTGTTATAATTTTCTACATAAAGTCCATGCATGTCTATCATGGAATTGCACACCCCAAAACCTGTGAATGTGACCTTGTTGGTAATGGGATGTTTGCAGTTAAAATTACTTTTTTTTTAAAAAGATTTTATTAATTTATTTGACAGAGAGAGAGACAGAGAGAGGGAACACAAGCAGGGGCAGAGGGAGAGGAAGAAGCAGGCTTCCCAGCAGGGAGCCTGATGTGGGACTCGATCCCATGGTCCTGGGATCACGCCCTAAGCTGAAGGCAGACGCTTAACGACTGAGCCACCCAGGCAGTTAAAATTACTTTAAGACACTCAAACTCAATTAAGGTAGGAACTAATGCAATACAGCTAGTGTCCTTCTAAGAAGAGGAGAGAACTCATAGGAAGAAGATAGCCATGGAAAGATGCAGAGATCAGAGTTAAGGGGCAACCAGACCAGGAACGCCTACGGCCACCAGAAGGTGGAAGAGCGTACAACACGGTATTGTGAGTCGTACGCGCTATGCCGTACTCCAGATCTTTAGTACGCATTTATCTTAAGTAACTGAAACCTTATACCCTTTGACTAATACTCCCCATTTGCTCCTCACTCCAGCCCATGGCAGCCACATTCCACTGTCTGATTCTATTAGTTTGTCTATTTTAGATTCCTCAAATCAGTAGTGTCATGCAGTATTTGTGTTTCTATGTCAGGTTTGTTTCACTTAGCCTAATGCCTTCAAGATCCATCCATGTTGTTGCAAATGGAAAGATTTCCTCCTTTTTCTGAGGCTGAATGTTCCATGGTATGTATATATCACATTTTCTTTTTTTATTTATCTGTCAGTGGACATTTAGGTTTGCTTCAATGTCCTGGCTATTGTGGATAGCCATTTCAATGAACACAAGAGTGCAGAGAATCTCTTTTTTGAGATACTGATTTCCCTTCCTTTAGATATAGACCCATTAACTATGTTTTATAATTATATGTAGTCTTCATAAAAATAATTTATTAAAATTTGTTGAGATTCCCTTTATAACCTTGCACATAATAAACTTTTGCAGATTTTCCAAGATGGCTTAAAAAGAATGTATATTCTTCCATTTTTAGCTTTTATATTCTAAGCTTATAAGTGTTCACATGTTTAAATCGTGCTTTTTAAATCACCAAATCTTTACTTATTTTTTATTTGTGTGATCAATTAATTACTTAGAAAAGGATCATTTATACATGACAGCATAACTTGTATCATATTAACCCTTCCTCTGAAAACAACTATAGAATGTGGGAGAAATAAAAATATAGGTGAAATCATCGAAGAGCACCCAGAACAGTCAGAAATTGGAGGACATAATTCTAGAGTGAAGGAAAATGTATTGAGGTAAGGCCGACCTTCATCCATTGCTTCCTACCTCCTGCCCCTTAGAATCTTCTGGTCCCTGGCATGGTGCATACATTCTCAGAAGAGAGTGGTAGCCTAGAGTTTTTAGCAGTATCACTGGGCCGAAGGATAAAAATTAGAGGCAGCCAGGACATGAGAGGCCAATATCACTAAGGGGAGAAAAGAACTTTGGGAAGATGAGCCTGAAATTCAGAATGCAGTCCCCCCCGCCTTGTCAGTGTTGGATTCCTATGTTGGAATGGAGCCTAAGAAACCAAGCTAAATGCACCTGCCAAAGCAGAGATTTTGGCAGTGTTGGGAATTTAAAATCAAACGTGTCACATTTAGAAAGACTTTCTAACTTAAAATTATGATCTAATTGTCCAGTGATTTCTTCTCATACTTTTATAGTTCCATTCTTTACCATTAAAAGTCTGATTCATTTGGATTTTATCCACGCATAAGGTTCAAGATAGACTTTATTTTTTGCCATATGGCTCTCCATTTGTTCCCAAACCAAAATTATTTAATAATCAGCTTTCTGCTACTGACTGGAGATGCTGCTTTTCCATATATGAAATTGATGTCTTAACACCAAAACCAGAGTCAGACATATTTTCTCAAACTCACCTCTCTTCTCATGTTCCTGGTTTAATGAATATCATTACTTACTCATGGCCTTCCCCCAAAGCCTCAGGCTCATCTTTTTCTCCTTGTTTGTATACATCTTGCAGGCATTTCTTTTATGATCTCATTGTGTCACCTTCAAAAATGTATATAGAATCTGCCCGCCTTTCATCACCTCCATCTTTACCCTCTTGGGTCTAGGCCATCGGAGTCCTCTTGTGAGCTCCTAAAATAGCCCCTTAGTGGCTCCTCCGCTTCCCTCTTTCTTCACTCACCCTATTCTATTCTCCACACTGCACCCAAAGTGATCCTGTAAAACATAAAATCATCCCAGAGCCTTCTGGCGGCTTTCTATCATACCTGGGATGACATCCAAAGTCATCATCATGACCTTACATGACTCAGTGTCCACTTTCCAAACTCTCTCCCACCTCTCCTATTCGTTCTTCACTAACCACCCCACTCTTCCTCAAACTGCTCACAATCTTTTATCTAGACTTTTGTGCTTACTCTTCCTTGCTTTGTTTGGCTGTGGATTTGATTTTTCCTGCCAGGTACTTGCTTGGCTCACCTCCTCGGGCCAATTCAAGTTTTCCATCAGCTACCCCTTTCTCAAGAGTCCCCTTGTCTCTTTCTCTTCACTTACTCTGCTTAACTTCTCTTCACTACTGTAGGGAATTATATGATTATCAACCAAAGTATTTTGTCTTTCTGAGCCTCAGTTTCAACTTCTATAAAGCAGAGATAATAACAGCTTCATTAACAGCAGTAATCAGATGGTATCATACTTGCCAAAGCACTTAGCACTTCTGAGGCTACATCGTAAATGCTCCAAGTCAATCCAGCTTATCTTATTACTTAAGAATTTTGATGAATTTAATCACCAACTAGTTCTTTCTCTCTTAGCTTCAGGGTAGGATTTTTCTCTCCTGTGGTATTGCTTTCAAGGCAAAGTGAGAATTTACTAATCCTGCTACTTCTCATTGAATGACACCCCTCTGCTAATTTCTCCTCTGCCTTTATGACTCCTGGCTCAAATCACAGGTCAGTTCTCCCCCCAAAGTCTCATCATTTATTAATTACTTAAGTGGGAATTATAAGTATTCTGAAGGAAGAAATTTTATCCTCTCATTTTCACAATTTGTAGAGGATGAGGCTATGGGAAGTGGTTGGCCGACATTCATACAAGGCAGCAGGTGGCAGCAAGCCAGAATGGTGAGAGAAAATAGAACAGTTCATTTTGCAGAAACATCTTATTGATTTCAAGATATTACGCAGGGTTGAAGCTGTGTCATTATGCTGGATTTGCACTACAAATTCCACTGTATGGAATTTTTTAAAATTTAGTTAGTCCTTCTTTCCTAAAAAACTGTCATGTGCCCTATTATTAAACTTCCACATTTTGGTGTTCAGCTTTTCTTAGAACTTCCCTTCTCTTTTGGGCCATTTTCATTTTCAAAAATTTGGGCCCTTTGACCATGCCTACCTTTTCCTTCAGTCTTACACAGCCTAAATTCTTAAAATCCGACTATGACCAGAGTTCTGCTCTTGGCAGGTTAAACCCTGTGTAATACTTAGGAATAAATAAAATCTGTTGCTAAAAATAATATAGGTTTGAAAATGAAGGATGTATTACTATAAAAATAATACTTTAAAACAGTGAAAAATTTAAATGCAAAGTAATGCTCCACAAATGCCTAAGTGTACTGTTCTCGAAGATTATACTACATATTAGACAAACAAAGTAATCTCTCTGAACCTGTTTCCTTTAAAAAAAAAAAAAAAATGACAGGGGGCGCCTGGGTGGCTCAGTCGGTTAAGCAGCTGCCTTTGGCTCAGGTCCTGATCTCAAGGTCCTGATCTCAAGGTCCTGGGATCGAGCCCTACATCTGGCTCCCGGCTCAGTAGGGAGTCTGCTTCTCCCTCCCCCCCTCCCCCCACCGCTTGAGCTCTCTCTCGCTATCTCTCTCAATAAATAAAAAAATCTTTTAAAAAAAATTAAAAAATGGTAGGATAATTACTATCTGCTCTACTAACCTTCCAGAAAGAAGCCTACGTAAATGTGAAATATATTATATTAGCAATCTTCTGGCTCCCTTCAGACTCATGGTTCGGTTTAGTTGAAATAAACAGCAGAGCCGACAAAAACAACAAAACTTGGAAAAGAGAAAACCATATTTCAGTGGAAATTGTTTCCACTACATTTGCCAAAATATCAAACGATGAGATAAACCAGAACTCAATTTCTTGTTAGGCAAATCAGTTCCCTCAAATCCATGTTTTATTTGAAGAAGGATAAGTCAAAAACTGCTGCTTATCATAAAGAAAACACACAGATCTGCTCTTCATTCCCGTCATAGCTTTAGGTCAGGCAGCCTGAATGAAGAGTGTTGAGATTTCCCAAAGCAAATACTACTTCTTATTGAAAAAAAAATTTTTTTAAGGTTTTATTTATTTATGTGACAGAGAGAGACAGCCAGCGAGAGAGGGAACACAAGCAGGGGGAGTGGGAGAGGGAAGCAGGCTCCCAGTGGAGGAGCCCGATGTGGGGCTCGATCCCAGAACGCCGCATCACGCCCTGAGCCGAAGGCAGACGCTTTAACGACTGCACTACCCAGGGGCCCCCTTATTGAAAATTTGATTCCTATCTAGAATTTTCTAAGTCTCCAACGAGAATCCTTGCTTCTTATCATCACCAAAATGCCCACTTATATTTACAGTTTTCTAGGGATTTTATGTTTTTTCGTAAAAATTTCGTATATTCTGCCTCTTTCAAAAAAGGCATGCAACAAAGGATAAAAATAACTTCCCCTCCCTGTCTGCCTGCCTGCCTTCCTTCCTTCCGTCCTTCCACAAACATTTATGTCAACCACTGGACTAAAACATGAGGAAGTGCACAAGTACGAGACTTGAACATGTCACGAGGAGCTCACAGCCTAGGGTGAGAGACAGGAGAAGCTATGAAGGGTTTCAATAAATATATGAAGGAAATGCTATCAGAATAGAAAGAAAAATTAACCAACCCCTCCCCAGGGAGTCCAAAGAGGCTTCACAGAGAAGGTGGTACTGAAGTTAGACCTTAATTTTATTTAAAAATAAAATAAAATAAACTTTGCTAGGTAAAAAGGGGGAGGGTTGATCCAGGCAGAAGGAGCAGCATGCGCCCAGAATGGCTTCACAGAAATGTCCAAGAGGAGAGGGAAGGCAAGGCGGCAGCTGGGTCTGCTCTATGTCAGAGGTGCGGTGCAGGGAAGTCGGCTGACTTGGTGGAGAGGCTGCGAAACCACTTTTCTTTCGTGCTGCAAACACTTGTCAAATCTGTTCTCTTGCGGGGGCGCCTGGGTGGCACAGTGGTTAAGCTTCTGCCTTCGGCTCAGGGCGTGATCCCGGCGTTGTGGGATCGAGCCCCACGTCAGGCTCCTCTGCTGTGAGCCTGCTTCTTCCTCTCCCATTCCCCCTGCTATGTTCCCTCTCTCGCTGGCTGTCTCTATCTCTGTCAAATAAATAAATAAAAATCTTTAAAAAAAAATTATCTGTTCTCTTGCGAAGCGTCAGCCCACTTGCGGTGAGCCTAGGGGACATCAACTTCTTTTAATCTTCTGCAAGGTTATTTCTTCTCCTTTGATTTTTCTTTACATGACCCCTTACTTGTTCAGTTATTCGAGAGTGGTCTGTTCTAAAGACAGTGGATTGATAGTCTGTGGAGATGAGTAACTTTTTTATAGTTTTCTGGAGTGGAGAAAAATACAAATGAAGGGAAAAAAAAAATCTGCCAGCCTACCTGGGAAGCCCTGTTAGTTTGGCCTTATGTCACAGAGATTAAACTACTTTACCTTGAAGAAGGAAGAAAACGGAGCTCTCATGTGCCAAGCTAGGAGGTATACACATTCTATCTGATTTTCAATCCCAGTAAAATAGGAAGGCTTTTTAGTGGTCTGGGAACCACAATTTGGTCCCCTGCCACCCCCTTCCCTCATTGGCAACTGTTCATCCTATCCCCCTTTGTACTCCTGTCACACTGGCCTTCTGCGCTGGTCCTTAAAAGTACAAAGCACACTTTCTGCTTTCACACCCTCTGCCCAGAACACTCTTACTTCAGGTAGTCATGTATCTCTCTCCCTCACACACTTCAGGTCTCCACACAAAGAAGCCTTCTGTGGTCACAGTACATGGAACAAGACCCCCTGCCCCTTCCTCATCATATTCGAACCCTTTCCCTGACTTATTTTTCTTCTGTGACTGCTTATTACCATGTGGCATATCATATATTTTTATTTGCCAGATTTTTTATTGTCTTTCTCCTCTCACTGGAGTTTAAGCACTGCGAGAGCAAGCACTAGTCTATCTTGTGTCTAGAAATAAATAAAGTGTCTAGAAGAGTTGATATTTAGCAAATGGTTAATAAATATATCTTAAATAAATGGAAAATCCTTTATATTGATATTATTAACAACATCTTACAGATGAGTAAATTGAATTTGAGACAAGTGAAATAATTTTTCTGATGTTCCATGACTCATAGGGCATCCGGATTGGAATACGCAATGTCTCCAACGTGATGATTTTTCCATTAGGCCAAACTTTATTCCCTAGAAAATTGTTTTCCATGAGACTTATCTTCAGATATAACTAGCATATTAATGGGCACTACACTCGCCATGGTTCTGAAATGTAGAAACCAAATTCACTGTAGCTGGTTCAGGCAAAAAAATGGGTTTACTAGTGGTTCCAAAGAGTGAACAGACTCATGGGCAGAGCTGAAAAAAATAAACTTGAACTGAGCCTCCAGAAATGACTACTGACACCACACCAAAGAGCTGGCCTGCCAAGGAGGCACTGCTTCCTCTCTCACTTTCAAGGAACAGCAGAATCAGACAACCGTAGTTGTTGTGGCTTCTGGCTTCAGGGCAAGACCACATCTGCCATGTAGAGGAAGCTGCTGAATCAGGAAAGTCACCACTAGGTTCCAGATCCAGACCCACCATGTGCCACCATCATGCCAGCAACATGACTGCCCTACAACCTGGTTCTATCCCTGTGTAACCCCATTCTGTATCAAAGACTCATACAAGACCATCTGACTAGTGGAGCTCAAATCACACTCAGAAATTTTGCTGCAAAGGAAATTGAGGAGTATTGTTCTTTAGCTTTCCAAGCTAGCAGGACTGGAGGGTGAGTTATAAGGGGATTAGAACCGTTGTTGACTGAGCTAGTCCACTGTCCTATATTGGGCCCTGTTAGAGCATGACCTTCTTCAATCTTCACAGCAACTCTGTAAGGCAGCTACCATTATGTCCACTGAATGGTTGAGGAGAGGAAGGCTCAGAAAGGGATTTGCCTAGAGTCACTGAGGAGGTCATCTATTGAGAGATTCTTGTGCCTCCTTTCTGGAGTTTATCATTGTCACCTTTTCAGTTGGACAGAAAGCAGCAGCCATTGTTCTGTTCCAGGCTGAATACTTTAGGGTTAGGGAGTCCAATAATTCTATTCTCCAAATGGAAAACAAGAGAAGGAACAAAAATGCAAATCTATGAAACTACTCCATAAATATCTTGCTGACTATTGGTAGTGTTTTGAAGGATGGGAGAGGTAGTCTGGGGCTTTCCTCATGTAAAGGTAGCATCTTGGTACATTTCCGTAATAGTGATCTGGTTCCCAGCTCTGCAGATAGAAAATTTTAATTTTTATGAATTCTGTTGGGGGTGACTAGACTCTCATTAATATTTTACTTGGGACATATCAGTTAACTTTGAACCAAATTAATAAGAGATGGACTTAAAACCAGATGAAAAAAGAAAGGACTGCTAAGTAATATTTACGAAGCATCGTTGTGTTACAGAATTGACAGAAGAGCCAAATAATCAAACTTTGAGAAGGTCAGGACCGGGGAAGATCTCAACAGCAGGAATTCAGGGACATTTTTGTTCTTCAAATTCACACGACCAGAGTCTGATTAGCCTTGCTCATTTCACATGTCCAGTTGTGTGGAGGGGAGGAGGGGCCATACTCTTGTGACTGGTAGTCCCATCAGGAACGCATAGAATGGGGAAAGGACAATTGATCGTTAGTACTCCTCTCACACCCAAATGGCTTAGATAAATTCTTATTCTCTTATTCTCAATATTTTCCATCAGTCAATTACTCCAAGATCTCAATATTAAAATATTACATCATGTTTCCGCTTGCATCAAAGTTGCATCCAATCAGGAGATGTCTGATCTTCTTTTAGAAACTATTCTTAATCATAATGAAAGATGACCTATGACTACATGAAGTCATTGCGCACTGAAGGTTGTTAATGTCTACTCTAGAAATAACACTTTGAGTTTTATACTTAGACTTCAAAGTGTTTTTAATGGAGGTCACCCAGCACTGGATCCATTCCTTATAGGTCTATCAGTAGCGCCCTACCCCAGTATATCACCCAGGGCTTTTCATGGGTTTCACAGCCAATAAATACTTTCTCAGGGCACACCAGTAAGTTCCAGCTCGCCTTCTGTGATGCCAGTATAGACGACTACTTCTGAAAAATTCCTTAAAATACTTGCCCTGCCCACCTCTAAATCTTTCTTTCAATAAATTGTGACCTGTCTCTGGAAAATATGGTTTATGTTATCTGTTGTTTATTCTCGTTTCCTCAGGCTGCAAGTATAGAGCTCTTTATATTTGGGGCAGTGGGGAGAGGGGGAGGGGAATATCAATATCCGCACTGGGCCTCTATAACATTGTCTTCACTTTAATTATTATTTTGTGGATATGAACTTCAAGAACTCTCTGTCCTTATTTGAAGAACTGAAGGTGAAATTGAGAAATGTTACTAACAAGAAAGGATGATAATTTGCTCATGGCTAAATGACCCGGGTAGCAGGCATTTTTCATAAGCATGACTCATTAGAGATTAAACAAGTTCTGCTTATCTTCATTCCATCACTGGCCCCAACCCCTTTCCAAATTAAAACTGATGAACTATAAGCCATAAAAGGGATTTATTAGAGCATAGTTCCAATTTTAGCTTGTAAAGGTAATAAACTCCCTTTCCCTCCTCACTCTATTTTTCTGGCTCTCATTTCCTCTTGAATGCTAATGGATGGAAAGGAAAGCTTCATTTTAATGCCTCAAGGTCTTAAAGAGAACAGTCTTGGGTGATAGATACACCGAGGTCTTCATGGCAACAATACTGGCTTCATCATCATCGTCTGCTGTTGGCAGGATGCAAACCCATGAGAATGAATTCAGCAGTTTTCTGCCAGTAAGGACAATGTTCCCGAGTGGGTTTCTTCCCACCTTGGAGTCAGCAGACCTCATGGAGAAAAAGAACTGATGAAGGGACAACCTGTCACCTGACAGAATCAATGTAACTGCCCAATGTTGCCTAAAATTTATCTCGAACAGTCCAATTCCTGGCAGAAGCTAATCCAAGTAAAGAATGGCTAAACACAAGGGAGACCAAGGTACATCTGCTTTATTGGAACCACTGGAACAGCTTTCCTCCCAGTGATCTGTGAAAGAGAAATTCAGCTGACCAATTCACCTTTTCCAGTAAAGCTGGCTATCGGACAACACCTCTTAACTGAACTGTGTCTAATGTCCACTTAACTGACTGGGCAATCAGTGTGTTCATTTGAGCACCAAGTGGTTGCCAAGCACATGATGTTTCTGACTTAAATACATCCTTATTTTCTTATATTGGCTTCCTTATTCCCTGATTTGCCAGTATTTTCTCTGAAATTCTATTTTCACAAACCTGTGAAGGATTAAATCAATGGACGTTCTTGCCTCCCTTTCCTGCCTCCCTCTTTCCTTCCTTTTTTCCTTCCCTCTTTTCTTCCCTCCTTCTTTCCTTCTTCCTTCCTTCCCTCCATTCTTCCGTCCTTCCTTCCTTTTCTCCTCTATTCCTTTTTTCTTTCTCTCTCATCCTCTCTTTTGTTATTTCTTTTCACTTTTTTTTTTTTTTTGCATCCAATTCCCTTTATTCAGCAAGAAAACATTACTGAACATCTGGTCTGACCCACCGAGCTCCAAGGGTCCTGTAGTGAGACAGAGAAGTCCCAGATGAGTTCTGGTATTTGCATGAAAAACACCTTAATTAAATACTACATTTTCTAGTTTTCTATTTGTGAATAAATGCCAAATATGAAACTTTGGCTGATCACTAATCTCAATGCCTACAACTGTTCGAGGGTTATGGGGTATATAGAAGAAACCTTCCACGTGAGACCTGCCTTCTTTAGAGAAAATAAACAAGAATTTAGAAAAATATTGAAGAACGGCATAAGGTAATATAGAACTGACTTTTATCGAAGTTGTGCATATTGGGGATAAAGAAGGGAATCATTGAGAATAGTTGGGATCATTCATATTTTTCCAGAAGGGCAAGACATCACTCGGACTAGAAAATGCAGAAAGGAATTTGAAACAGGAAGGTGACAGAAGGTGTAACCAGGTTGAGAATGGGAACAGAATGTCAAAGATAAGAAGAAGAGAATGAGTTGACTTCCAGTTATTATCTCCTCCTACCTCTGGGTCTTTCTGGATTTAAAATATTAGAGCAGTTTACCAACCCTTTCACTTCAGTAAGTAGCATTCACTAATCTTTTAAATTCTTTTTTTTAAAGGTTTTATTTATTTATTTGACAGAGATAGAGACAGCCAGCAAGAGAGGGAACATAAGCAGGGGGAGTGGGAGAGGAAGAAGCAGGCTCCCAGCGGAGGAGCCTGATGTGGGGCTCGATCCCACAAAGCTGGGATCACGCCCTGAGCCGAAGGCAGACGCTTAACCCCTGTGCCACCCAGGCACCCCAGCATTCACTAATCTTTATTCAGACCAGAGACTCCTTTATATATTCCTGGCCTATATTCACAGCTTCCTCACTGACATGCTGAGCACGTTCAATTGGTGTTAACCCGCTCACAGTCTAGGGCCGTCTTGAGCTTACTTTTTGTCCTAATAGATCAATTACATAAACATTTAATGAAGAAAAACCTCAACCCAACATTTCTCACTGCACTAACGCTCTTTGCTGCAAACACAGTCTGCTTTATGTAAGTTTCTTCAACTGTTCTTGCCTCACCCCCTCGTAAGCGCACAGGCCCCTGTAAAAAGCCATGTGCGTATTCTCCAAAGATGGACCAGATACCCCGAGCAAACCTTCCATAGGAACAATACCAAGTGCTGGATAACATATGAAATCAACCTTAAAGAATATGTTAGTGAGTTGGCATGAAAGTAAGGAATTCTCAAAAGCCAAGAAAGTAGAAGTATGAATTCAGAGAAACATCAGCAAGTATTGAAACTGACTCTTTTTGAGAACATTTCTAAACTCTAGAGACCTCGAGTTTCCTGTTGAACTATAAAGTGGATTGCAGAATGAGTAGCCTGTTGTAGCTTCACTCTATATGAAAGAAATTTTTCTTTTTCCTGTAGAAATGAGATCAGCACCATAAATTTTTTTTTATATAAATGAACGATATATTGGGGAATAATTCAGTATTTTGTGTTATGTTCTTTTGCTCTATCTTTTCATTCTTAGATTAATTTTTATTGATATGAAGGCAGTCACATCATATCTGGTATTTGGTAGAACAAATCTGTCCTTGCTGTTCTTGTTTTTACACTTTTTCTTGGCTACTTTTTTGACATTACTCCTTCCATATGACAGTCAGAAACATATTATGCAATTCCGAAAACATCTTATTGGGATTGTAATTAGGATTGCATTACATGTATAAATTAATTTAGGGAATATTTATTTTCAAAATGGCATTGATTCTTGGCTTCTTGCTTTATATGCTTATTAAGATGTTTATGGTTTTATTCATATATGTGTATTTTCTTATTAAATGTGTTCTTAAATATAGTAAATGGGATAGTTTTTATTTCTATTTATAGGAACTCATTGGTAGAAGACAGAAAAGAGTATCAATATTTGAAATACAAAGCAAGTTACTTGGCCAAAGGTTGTTAATTTTAATATGTTATTGCATCTTTGGGTTCTGGGTATTCAGTTTTTTCATAGATAAAAGATAAAGACCTTTTTTTCTTATTATTTTCAATACACTATATATAAAAATAAATTTTGTATGTTAAATGTAAATGCAAAAATATTAAAATAATAAAATTTTAAAGGAAAAATAAACAAACTAGTTTAAACAGATCATTGAACAATTCCGGAAAGAGATAATTAGTAGACTAGAAGACAGGTCTTAAGAAATTATTCAGAATGCCAGAGGGAGAGTTGAGGCATAGGACATGAGCTGTAAAGATCAACATGTCCAAGGAATTCCTGAAGAATGTAAGAGGGATAATGGGGAAATCATCAATAATCAAACACATCGTGTTTGAGCATTTTCCAAAATTATTTAAAGATTTTATCTATAGTTGAGCATGTCCAACTAATTTCTTATAGAATGAATAAACTTATAACTAGGAAAAATTGAAGACAAAGGTAAATTTAAAGGAAGATAGAAAAAAAAGCAGATATCTACACTTATAGCTGACTTTCCAACCACAGCATTGAACTCAAAGGTCATGGAATATTACCTTTCATGGGTTAGGGTGAAATAAACATCCAAATAAAATTATGTTTACAGTGAAATTTTCTTTAAAGAATGAGATTAAAATCATTTTTTATTGAAAATTGCCAAAAGTCACAATTTTAGACCAAAAGAATTATTTTTGTTAGAATATAACTTTCACAGATTTTCCCTAAAGGAAATCCAAGGGCTTTATAACTAACCAGAAGGAAAATAATCCTCAAAGAAAAGAATTGTGGATAAAAATCCTCGTATGCAATAAATATTGATTGTACAGGAAAGCAATCATACTCAATTTTGAATATTTGAAAAAAATAAAGATAAAATAATGGACAGCAATGCCATGTAAGTTGAGATAGAGATTATCAAAGCCAAAATAATAAGGTCTTTGAAATATCCAGTTAAGGGATAAAATGTTGATTAATGTTAGCTTGGCTATGTATGCATGTTAAAGTATACAGGGCACGGTGTGTAGGCGGCTCAGGTCATGATCCCAGGGTCCTGGGATCAAGCCCCACATCAGGCTCCCTGCTCAGTGGGGCGTCTGCTTCTCCTTCAGTGCTCCTCCCTTTCTCTCTCTCTCTCTCTCTCATACTCTCTCTCAAATAAATAAATAAAATCTTAAAAAAATAAAGTATACAGAGTATACTCTAAAATATTTTGGACAGAAAATTTAACTTATAAAATAATAAGTGGGAAATAATTAAAATGAGAAAAAATAAGCAGGGGGAAAATAGTGAGACAGAAAACTCCAAAAAAGTGGTAAATATGAATCCAAACACACCAGCGATAGGAATATGCATATTCTACTAAAATATTTAAAAGAAAAATATTATCAAACTATATATAAAAATTCTACTTAAATTATATCTTAAAACAAATCTATAGTATATAGATAAGAAGAAAGTAAGTTAAGAGAGCATATATAATTTTAATATTTTAATATTTTTGCATTATGCTTAACATACAAAATTTATTTTTGAATATAGTGAGAGAAAAAATCAAAAGAGATTTTTAAAATTTTTATTTTTATAATGATATGTACTTCACAGGTAATTACAAATGTCAAATGAGCCAGAGTGGCTTATGTTTAATATGTTATGCTCAACTGCCATTATCAATGTAAAATCCTGAGCAGGGGCCCTTTGCCCTCATCTCCCAAAGAATCCAAAGAGGTTGCTCCCCCTGCATAGCTTCTGTGTCCAGGTCATTCGGTGGGATTGTTATTAAGTTCATTTTACCAATGGGGAATCTAAGATACAGAGAGTAGTAGGAACTGATCTATTTATACACAACCTCAGAGTCCTTTTTCTGAGCTGGTTTCCTAGATCAATGGTTTCCAAGCTGATTATGTATCAAGATCATTAAACGTAAATTTTTTTTAAGGTATCCATCCCCCAAACACCAAATCTTTAGAGTTGGAGACTGGAATCTGTCATTTATTTTATTTTATTTTTTTAAGATTTTATTTATTTATTTGACAGAGACAGCCAGCGAGAGAGGGAACACAGGCAGGGGGAGTGAGAGAGGAAAAAGCAGGCTCCCAGTGGAGAATCCTGATGTGGGGCTCAATCCCAGGACTCTGGGATCACGCCCTGAGCGGAAGGCAGATGCTTAAGGACTGAGCCACCCAGGCGCCCATGGAATCTGTCATTTATATAAAGCTTCCCTAATTTCTGCTTCAGACAAGAGTTTTCTTTTGTTCTAGATCAGGGTATCAATAACTGAGTAAAAATTCACATAAAATCACCCCCCAAATGCTGGTATCCCTTTTGGAGAGAGCCATTTTGAGGTGATTGAAAGCAGTACAGTTTGGGGGAACAGTTATTATGAGTCATTAAGACCCAAAGAGCTCTGGATTCAAACTGACCTAACCTTAGTCCTGAGTTTGTGGTTTATTGGTGGTGAGATCTTGAGTGAATGAGTTGAGTGCACTCAACTGTGAATAGCTTTATTAACCGGCAAAGTGGAAATACTGGAAGAGTTGAAGGGGGTGTCACATGCAAAGCCCAAATCCCAGTGCCAGGGTAAACATCAGCCCTCAATAAGTGAAAACTATTATTATTACTTAAAAATATAGACTTAAACATTTACCTTTAATTACTGTCCCTTTCTCTTTAATTGTTCCTTCGTTTTGTATGGGTTTCTCTATTTCTACTTAAGGCTATTCATTGAACTCAAATTTCCTATAGAATTTCATCCTGAAAAATAAATAGTGCTGCGAGCCTATTTTCAGTGTTTATTTTTAGTGCTGAAGTCATACAATTCCCAACTTCTCCATTATCAGTGTGCTGGAGAGCCATAAATCAGGCAACAGCACTGGAGGCAGGTGTGGAGACTGCCCCACCTGCCATCTGTAATTATTCCATGGTCTGAGTCCAGACATCAATGAGGATGTAGAAATTAAGGAGGCAGCCGAGCAAGCTATGTGGGGACGTCAGTAGCAGTACTGGTCTAGATTTAGTTTGGTCTTAGAAGTCCTGATTATCACTCCAAGGACAAGAGTATCTTGTGTAGGTCAGGGGAGAGGGTCTGAGGAGACATGGAGTGGAGTGTTAGACAGTTGGAAGCAAGCTGTTAAAATTTTACAAGAAATGGAAGAGACAAGTAGAAATAGGAGCATACCAAGAAATAAGTGAGATTAGCAGAAGAAACTTTCAAAGAAACATTGTTTTTGAGGGAAGAGTGGTCAATCAATCCACTTTTTCTGAGTGATCACTGAGTAGATAGAATTCTAGGCTTCTGTGAGAGAAACTGTGCAAAGAGCATGGGTTCTGGGGCCACATTGCCCTGGGACCAACTCCTGGCTCCTCAGCTTATGAGCTGTGTGATCTTGGGCAAGATACCTGCCTTTCTGTGCCTCAGTTTATCACCTCTAAAAAGAGAGTCAAAAATTTCAGTGCTTCTTCATCATAAGGTTGTTACATGCAATATAAGTTCATGCACATAGACAGTGTATTAGCGGAGAGTAAATAATAAACGTTAGCTATTTTCTGCTGTGGATATAAATAAGAAGCTTGTCTATGTCAAGGAGCATACTAATTTTAATTGCATGTAAACTCACACAAAATATATAAGTTTTCACTGTTTGTATAGAATAGATATAGAAACACACTGTTCACACTCTATTAACTCCTTTTTTTAAATTTTCTTTTCTCCATAAAGTGGCTCCAACCAGCTCCTCCCTACTCTGGTCATTTCACCCCCCACCCCTAGCACAAGGCTGGGGGAAACATCCCTGCGTTTTCCAAGAGGAAAATGGTGAGAATGCAGTAAAGCCTGAGAGGCTCATGTGAACGCTCAGCATACAGTAAGTGTTCAGGACGTGGGAGGGGCCTGCTGGATCACTTTCCTCTTCGCATCCAGGAGTATGTGAAACTGAAGGCTGTCCCTCAGTCAACAAATAGTCACCTTCCATGTATTAGGCTCAGAACTTGGTGCAGGGTTCATAAAATCAAATGAGACGTGATCGGTAACCTTGAGAAACTGGCCATGTATTTTGGGAGACACACTCATAAATCCCTGGTTACAGGACACTCTGCTAGTAGCCGTGAAAACAGGACAGAGTATCAAGGGAAGCCATGATATTAGGGGAACACTGAAGTCCTGTCAAAGACGGGGAGAAGGCTTCTCACTGTGGCTAGGTCTTGAGCGGGGTTTCAACTAAACAGTAGAAGGTAGCTGGATGAAGAAAGATGGAAGACTGGCTTAAACAATCGTAAGAGGCGATTAACAACATGGCCCACCAGAAGTACAAATCATTACGGATCGGAGGAGGAGTCATCAGAGATGAAGACAGAAGGCTAAAGAGAATTCAAAATCATAGAGTCTCAAACCTAGCTTAGAGAGTTGAGAGCATGGCAGATTTTCAGCAGGAGAGGGAGAGGTCAGCTGTGCCTCTCAGAGCTGACTGGTGGTTATGTGCAGTGAATCAGAGGGTATCAGACTGGAGGTGGAGAGATCAGAAGTAAGGGCAAGGCAATCCACCTATGACAGTGGCCCGGAGGAAGGGCCTGCCATGGTCACACCAGCAGAGAGGCAGGAACAGGCTTTGAGTGATTTTACCCAGATGAATTCTGCAGAGCGGGTAACTACTGGGTGTGAGAGAGGGAGTGAGAAAGAACCGGGGGTAATTCTGTAGTTTCCAGTTCAAAGGGTCCCATGTAAGGGAAGGTGTCTCCAACATAGAAGTTGGAAGAAGAATTGATCTAGAACTTGAAAACTGCTCTAACAGTTGTCCTTTCTAGCACTCCCAAGTATGGAATTATTAGTAACATGGCAAGGGTAGCAGAAAGTACCAAGTTCTACAGAGGAGAGATGGGAAGAGAAGCAGGGAGGCAGAGTGTGCAGGCGTTTGGTCAGAGAAGGAATTCTAGGCCCTGTCTCTGACATGACGTAGCTGGAATTCATTTTCCATCCCTTGTGGTTGCTGAGGGGACATCTCAGGGCTATATTGCCCTGACAGAAGATAGCTATTCAAAAGCCAGATGGATTGGTGGGATAAGCTGGGAATTTTACAAATAATACTTCTAAAAAATCAACAAAACTCTTGCTTTACTTTCTTCAAAAGCAACACCCACCCCCCATCCCCCACCAGTCAACCCTGGAGAATGACTCTCAAGAGGTCACTCTCCCCTAATTCCCACGGTCTAACTCGCTGTTGATTGACACATGCTATTGCCTTGGCCAGACTCGTGTGGCAGGCAATTCCCTTTAACCTAGACCCTGTGGTCATCACTGGCTTCCCTCCCAGTGGGGAGCAGGAGCAATGTGACCAGGACCATTTGCTAAATGCCTGCTTCCCTCTGGGGTCCTGTCAGTGTGTGACCCCTGCAGCGGCTGAATGACTTGCTGTCCTTGTGCAATGTCACCCCAAAGCAGGGACGCCCTGGAACCAAGGGAAAGTTGATCTGTTCTATCTTTTTTCATTCTTCCTTTAGGTTTTTGGTTGTTTTTTTTTTTTCGGGGTTTTTGTTGGAGGGGGGTTGGGTGGTTAAAGATTTTCTCTGGATCTGGGAAATTTAGAGAGAGAAAGAAGAAACAGAAAAGTGATTCCTAGAGAGGAAGCTGACCTGGTATTTATCCCCTGCTTCCCAAACTCCCTTTTCCATAGTCCCAGAGAGACCTTCCACCTGCCCCAGCCAAGACAGGGCACAGAGACCACCCAGCAGCAGCAGGGTGCTCCAGGACGGAAGCCACCCAGATGCCAGCATGGGAGAGCTTTTGGCAGTCTGTCCTTCCTCACAACATGCATCTTATTTCTAATTCGACTGCTCCATCTTTCCTGGCCCTTCTTTTCACATTTTCTATCCCTTCTGGTCTTCCTTTCCTTTCTCTTTTCATCTTTTTACCTCTTCTCTCCCTTCTACTGCCATTTCTTCTTGTTAGGTTCTCCTTGCTTGCTGTGATTCCTTCTTCCTTCTCTTCCCTCCTTTCCCCTTCTCTTTGACTAATTAAATGTGTTTGTTTCAATGGGAGATTTTGACCCATGCTCTGCCACTTCTTTGATGTATGGTCTTGGATAAATTTCTGAACTTGCCTGTGTCACATTTTCTCCACCTGTAATGGAAGGCCACTAATCGCATCTCCCTCAGAGTTTAGGTCTAAGGGTTAGATGAGATCATGGAAAGCACTCAGCGTAGACTGGGCAATTAATAAGCCTACCGTAGACTTAAGATGCTACTATTAAGTTTTAGCTTTCCTTTGGAAACCCAGTTCTCTCTCCAGGCATTGCTGACCTCCACCGAAGCGCTTTGGAAATTCAGTAGTCCTTGGTCTCAGCTCGGTCATTATCACTTCGCGTGCAAAAATCTAAAACATTGGGACCTATTTCGAGGTGAACTCTTCCTCAGTTACTTCACTCAACTCTGCCTCTATTCTATACCACAAAAAGGTTAAAACCCAGTATTTTCCTTTCTCATGTCATATTTCTGTGTGACATCTAGAAAGCAATGCATATTAACACAACACTTTTTAATGATGAACAATTTCGTGGCCATCCTACAGGGAATGGTCTAACCAAAGTCGTGTCTTGAATTCAGTCTCAAAGTGAATGGAGCCCTTTTGTTTTTTTACTATGCTTTTGAGTCATGGTGGTCACATGAGCCAATTTATCTGGCTGGCTTGCTAGACTGATTTTTTTTTTTCTTGTCCGCGTGTTGGGGCTAAGCTGATGGATAGTGAGTTTTCCCCGGAAGTGGCTCTTTTAATTTTTCTTTCTTCTTTCCTCCTTCTATCATCTCATTTCTAACTCGAAACATCTAAGCACGATTAACATGGAGTGCTGGCACAGCCTGGGGCACCACGGGTCGTGGAGTTTCTCCAAAGTCAAGTTTTGTTTGCAAATTGCTGAAATGTAAAGGAGTCCCCTCATCCGTACCCTTGTGCCTGCCCCCACACAATAAAAGGACAACCACGTAGTGGCACGGTGAGGGGCACAGTCTCCGCACTTCTCAGGATAAGCAAGGCTCTGCCGAAGTAACAAACAGCCTTGTAAACAGATGACTCAAATCAGCAATGATTTATTCCTTATTTGCTTGATATTCTGAAGTGAGTCAAGGGTTCCTTCAACTCGCTGCTACATAATCTGAAACATATAATCTCCACGGTTGCCATGGAAGGAGAGGAGAGAGATGGAAATGCATGTGGCTCTATTCCTGACCATATAGGTTTGCAAGTGACAGTCTGCTCCTCGTCCGCTCGCGTGTGGGTATTTGGTGAATGCTCGAGTCTCTGCCATCCTCTGGGGCAAAGATGTCCCAGTTCAAATCCCAGCTTTGCTCCTTGATGGCAGCTTGACCTTGACAAGTGTCTTAACTTCTCTGTGCCTCAGTTTCCTCGTGTATAAAAATCAGCAGATGTTTTGCAGAGGCCATGCCCATGACTGGCATGTGTATCTCAGGGTTGGTGTGAGAATTAAATTTATTACTTATATACAGGGCTTAGGACAATATCTGGCACATAATAAGCAATAATGTTTTTCAAAACATGGTCCTTGATCACGGTCAGAAAGAGTTTGCACGTCTGTGTTATTTATTTCATGGCCGACAGTCGGGAAGAAAGGATGGGCAAGGTGGAGATTGGAGACAAGCATGCAGCTCAGAATGGCTAAGAGTAGTGACTTGAATTCCTCTGTGATACTTGGAAGATGGTACTGCACCCAAGGAGCCGCGACCACGCACCTGCGGGGAATCTGAAACACCCACGTGGGGGAGGGGAAGGGAAGCCCTGTGTGTTTGAAGGGGGGTTGTAAAACTTCCCTCTTAATGTTTCTGATGAATCTGGATCCCCTTGTGTATTTTTCTCGGGAGATGGTCCCTAATTTTCACCAGATCCCTGAAAAGATCTCTTCCTCAAAATAGCTTGAAATTTGTAGTCCTTAACACCCTGTAAGCTGGTTCTCCCAATGGGAAAGTTAGAATTCAGGAAATGGGGGTCTCAATGGCATAACAGATCCTGTACTCATGACTGTGAATGGGAACATTCTATACCTCCTTTCTAGGGGGCAGAAATCTGTAAGGGGGAGGGAAAGATTTTAAGCAGTTTGGGCAGGAATCTGTCCTCAGGTATCTACAGCTCCCTTCCACTTTCTGGGTCTCCTCTGTTCCCACCTTCTCTCATTGGACAGGCACTTGGAGGTGGAAGAAGGGCAGTTTTGAAAGGTGAACTCTCTGTCTTGACCAGTGACTGAGGACCTGAAAGTACGCCACCAAGTCTGCTGAGCAAAGTCTCCGGAGCCAAGGCTGCCTCGGCTCTGTGATGAGAGGGAGTGGGAACGGTGGCAGGAACAGAATATACAACATTTATTTTCTGCTTCCTTCTCCAGAGTTGGCATGGGACAGATCAGAGACTGGACACGAGCCACGTTCTCTCATCGCCCGACACCCTGCTGTTTCTCATCACATGTCTTTGTGGATCATTAATGTGTTTACAAGCAGATAGTTTCGTATGAAGCATTTATTTACCCTTATTATTAAGATGCGTGTGTTTCACTGGAAGCATCAGCTTTGAGGCCTTTCAAGCACATGATAAAAGCAGGCATGCAAAGGGAAGGAGTATTCTGCCCACAGATCGTGAGCAGGTAAGCTCAGCATGTCAGATGGTGGGAAAATAAGAGGAAAATACAATTGAAAAACACACTTGAAAATTGTGTTACATAAAATAATTTACTTCTCATTCAGAATGACCTTCCAGACCTCTTTGTGAGACAGCAGCCTACGAGCACAGGTACAATCTGAAAGTCGTGACAATTGTAATAGGGCAAGATGAATAGAGATACATGTTTGGTTCCTGGAGTCAACTAGAGACAAAACTTTGGAACTGGGTATGATAAGAGGGACGCTGAGGAAGAACTCTGGGAACACGGAAAGTAAGACTGCCAGAGAGACAAGAAGGGCACAACGGAGAAAACCTACTTCTTTAATACAGTGAGATTTGTATAGACGCACACCAGTGTTTTCATTCTGCAACCAGCCTGTTGGCTTAAAAGCCACAAGGTGCTCACACATGTAATTTATGCCGGAGGAATTGGTGCAATGTGCATGCATGAGTGTGTGTGTGTGTGTGTATGCACTTCAAAGGCTGTAATTTTAGAAGAATGAGAAGAAAATTACTTCCTGGCCATTCGTTAATAATTCAGGTGATATCCTGCACCTCCGTTTATAAAACAATACAATAATAAAAACATTGTAGAAAAAAACATCATAAATAACATAAATGAGAAATTTTCAAGTATGTCATGTGCCTTGAAAAGTTCCAAACAGTAGTTCTAACAATTGGTATCCTTTTCTTTTCTTTTCTTTTCTTTTTTTTTTTCCCCCTCTTTCCTCTCTCCTTTAGTCTCAGAGCCTGGAAAGAGATACCAGCAGGCTCTGTTAGCCCTGATGTCTGGGGTGGAATGAATGAAGTCCTACTTTCAAAAAAGAAACTTACGAGGGCTTTTCAGTTTGCAAAAACATGTTTCACCTTTATAAGATACAATCCTTCCCACACTGCTGGTTCCTAAGGGGAAGCATATAGCCTGGGGCCATGATAGGGAAACAGCCAACCAACCACAGTGAAGTAAGGAGCCTCATCTGCTGGCTGAAGTCCTCAGGAAAAAACAAAATGAGGAGAGCACCTTGATCAGGAGAGGAAAAAAGAGGAGAGGATAAGACTATTCACCTTGAAGTTCCGTGCCCTCACTCAGTCAGTACCTTACAGCAGGTAGAGCTGGCGAGGCCCTCCCTGCGTGTCTTCATTTGGTTCAAGCATCTTCTCTCCCAACTCCCATACCAACCTGGTTGCTAATAACCACGCACCTAGCACCCAGGCAAAGAAGGGCAGGCAGAAGGGGAGGCCAGCAGCTTCGGGACCGAAAAGTGCCATCAGTAATAACCAGCCCAAGACAGAACCGTGTCAGGGAGGCATAAAATTCTTTACGATACTTGCTCCTTAGAATACCGTTCAACACGGAGGCTGTCCGTGGTTGAACGATGCATGAAGTCCCTGCGCCTCCGACAGGACCTGTGGAGTTCTACAAAATCCACTTTCCACAGATTAGCATTCCTCTCTTGGCCTGCATGGCAACCGGTTCTGTCTGCCTGTTTGACTGCAGGATGAAAGACCAGGGATCAGAACATGCATGTAGGTATGTACACACACTCTAGGAATGAGCACCTAGGGTCTTTCCTATCTATTCTTGCAGAAATATATATGTATATATACATATAGACACATATACATAGAATGTGTATATATGTGCGTGTGTGTAAATATATATATATACACATATACATGTATTTACACACACGCACATATGTACACATAATAGACCAACCTCATCTTAATGTCTAGCATTTAGAGAAAGTGCCAACAGAATACATGTGCTTGTGGATGTCACATGAAATGTACCAACCAACCAACCTGAGGTCAAGCTGTTGGGAGGAGAGAACTGCAACAGTCTTTGGAAAGCCACCCCTACAAAACCATTCTTTGGATACTTGCTCACGTGGCACCCTAAAGGAATTCTGGGAAAGCTGGACTGGAAGGAGGTCCTGCCCTGATGGACACCCACACACCAAAACTAGATTACTTCTTACACGGGAGTGACTCACACATGGCAGGCAGCACGAACACTAAGCTACAACGTGGATAAAGCCCTGGTGCTTAATGCAGATCAATATCTGGCCTCAGGTGTTCCAGGCATAGAGTCTTGGCATCTCAGCCCTCCGGTGCTCTCTGGGAATCAGGCGCACTGGGGGACCAGGGAGGGACAGTCTGCAGAACTCTTGGCTCCTTTCTGCTTCTCTGACCCAGTGCTGGAAGAGTTGGCCAAGTCAAGATAGAATCGAGACTTGAGGAAGCGGCGGTATGAATCCTTTTCCATCAGGTTGAAAATCCTCTTCTGGGCCTCATCAAAGCAGGTTATCGTGGGCTCTAGCATGTTCCGGCTTGTCTCCTCCCTGGTGCAGGAATCCAGGTTTACCTGCAGGGCAAATGCCGAGACGTATTAGACACACTGCCCTGTTGAGCATGGGAGGCCGCGTGCTTTGTGGTGAGTAACCCGTGTGCACCCTCCATACCCCAGAAATGAAAAGAACATTTAGCTCCACCCCAGCACACGTGAGACAGTATAAAGGGTTCATGTGCTTTTGTTGGGCAGGACAATACCTTTGTTCTTTCTCATGAATCTGGAAGATTTATCAAAAAACTCATTAAGGGAGATCATCTAAGTCATCTGGTTGAAAGAGCTTCTTTCTTAACTGATTGATTTGGGGTTGTGGAGATTATAATGACCTCCTCCACTCTTAGATCTTTTCCTTTAATTCAGGTGATCTAAAGACCCACATCACTGAATACCACTTGCAGGAAATTTCACTAAGCTCCAGAGAGTTCTCTGCCATGAAGACCTACCTCTTTGGTTGCCTGGACTGAGATGAATTCATTATAGATCTTTTTGGCCTTGGGACTTAGTTTAGAGGGCGATTTGATTTTCTTGTACTCTTCGCAGCTAATCCAGAAGTCGATATTCTCCTCACTGTATTCAGACTTCAAGAAAGCTTTGAAAGCCGCCAGCCCACCTGTGATGGAGGAGAAAGAGCCGCTCTCGTCATCACCCTGGCAGGCCTCTTGGACAGTGTATTTCAGAGAAAGCCAAGGTGCTTGAGAGAATAAAACATGGGTTCAAACAACCCCCACTCCCCCCTTTCTGGGGGTCACTTGGAGTCAGGTGACCCTAATCTGTTTGACATCTGTGGGATCCCAGTTATACCTAGTGCTTCTTGTTCAAGGTTTGAAGTCTCAGTGTTTCTGAAATGTAGCCACCAATTGCCAAAGTAAATTTGAAAAAGAGAAACTAAGGCCGATTCTGCAAGAAGTCTCCATATTTGGAACTTTTTCCCTCTACCTTTTCCCCATGTGGTGAGAGAGATGCTTTTCCACATGGTTTCTGTATGAACTTCCCACTGTCTGTCACAAAGCTCGAGGGCATGGTAAAATTTTAAACAGACTGATTCTCCTGAGCCTGGAAGTCAGAAGAAACCCAGCTCTGTCTGCATTTCCTATTAGATCAAATATAGTATGAGATAACTTGTCTATCTCGAGAGCTTTTGTCCTCATCCTAGTGGGGAAGAAAGCTGTCAGACTTACATTCATGGCTAATCAGGTTTTCCAGTGATTCAGCCCATTTTTTGACTTCCTCTTGGCTCACCCTAGAGACATTACAGAGAAAAGGAATAACTTGAATGCCATGATACAAACTTAGGGCAAGAAATTTAAGATCCTGAAAAACATGCAGATATTTTCTTTTCTACCCTTATGATGAGACCTATTGTTGATTAGGGAAGCCTTTCCATTAAATGCATGGACATTTCCAATGCAAGTGCGGTCTTCATGAAAATGGATGCCATCTTGACCTAGCTTCACTAAGAACACAACTTCCTTTTCTCCTCATAGAACTTCCTTGACATTAAATAGTTAATACTCAATGGGTCTCCACTGAGCCCTTTTCCCTTACCTCTGACAAACCACCACTTTGTCCTTCTTGCTGTGGGAAGAATTATGTTCACAGGAATCGGACTTCTGCAGCAGGAAACCTAGCCGATGCTTCATATCTTTCGCACTGCACGGAAGAAGAAAAAGAACAATGCTAATTAGCTCTTTTAAAAGGGCCCCTAGTGGCAGAGCTCAAAGAGTCCATTACTAGTAAAGGGGCAGGGGACAGTTTACTTAGGAAATGGGAGTTGAAGTTGGCGTGAACTCTCCGAAAAAGCAGATTCCACTTCTGTGTCTGCCTGTGCCTCGCTAGGAACCCCGGGGGCCAGAGTCACAGCCCAGCCTGCTCTGTCTGCAACAGAATTCGGACCCTCAGTCGGCTTCAGGCGCCTCTTCTGTAAACCTGGCATTTTGACCGATGGAACGCTTTGGTGTCTTTGACAGAAACACGGTGAAAATGTGCCTGCTCTCTGGGTAATTTGTGGGAACGGGAGAGCAAGCAGTAAGCGCAGAACGTGGTTCCTTCCTGTGCACGCCACCTTCTGGACGGCAGTAGCTGTTTCCACCTGCCTCCTTGCTAGCAGAGGGACCTAAGCACGGCTAAGCAGAGCACCTTAGCAAGGGAAAGGGCTGTGCGGTCACAGGAGGCGGTGCCAAGCAATTCACCTTATGGGATATTCACGGAGGTGGGCGTGCAGCTCCAGCAGAGGGAAGCGGAGGGGTGGCAAACGCAAATGTTCTGGCCAACACCTGACCAACTTCAGGCTTGCTTTTAGAGAAATCTCCTGCTCCTGCTAGTGCTTTCCTGCTTAATATCTACACTGTAAGAGCATTTACACTATAAAGGGCATCCGAGCCTTAAAAACAATAGAGACGCAGGCAAGAGTCACCACTGCAGCTGTGACTGCTTCACTAGAGCAGGGCTTCCAGCTTATGGTTTCACAAGTAGCTAGGGGACAGCGGGCATGTGACTGACTCCGAGAGAAGGGCCTTTTAATAAGGTTTTAAGCTCAACTTTCTCTTTGTTAATTACTCTTGTGTTTATATCTCTTTTATTGTAAAAGCCAAGAAATAGTTTTAAAAGAGAAATGTCACTTTAGAAGAAATGAATGACTCGATGTTCCTATGGAGAGTGAGAAAAATAAAGTCACGAGGATAAAAAGACATTTTAGGACGGCTCCTGATGTATCAGTGGCTTTTCTACGCGCCTTTCTCCAGAAAGCTTGAATTCCATTATGTTCTTGGACTGCCCCTAAAATGGTATTTTCTCTTCCTCACAAGACTGATCCCCGCCCCCCCCGCCACACCCCGCTTCTCCAACTGGTCAGGGGATGCAAAACCCTCCTTAATGATAGCAAGATATAATCATGAAGGCTCAAGTGATTCTAAGATACAAATATATTATGATTCTGTCAAAATAGAACTCACTTCACGCTTCCATGAAAACCTGCGCCGGGTCAGGCTGAGATCTAAGTTACTGACTAACGAAAGTCATTTCATAAAGAGTTGGAAGTATGCTCAGCAAGTATGTTACATTTGTCCTTATAACGTACTGCAACCATAAAAATAAAAACCAGCATGACTTCAGAGATCACTGGAGTCAGGAAACAGGATTTGATCTGCACTGGGCCACCCACTGCCTACGTGACCTTGAACAGTTCATGCCCTTCTGCAGCCTCAGGCACTGATGCTAAGGTGAAGTGTTGGACTAGTTGATTTGCAGTTGACCAGTGAGGAGAGGGAAGAGCCGTTGACCTTACTGATACACAGGTAACCTCCCCAGATTAGCTTCTTAGCTCCTTGGGCAGACTAGTGCAATCCTTCATCTGTCTCCCTGAATACTTACCAGAGCATAACTGTATTTTGCATGGTATGAATTAACCGAAGCTTGGAGTAATTTGCTCCCTTCAGCTCAGGATAGTAATGGTGGAGGTCAGGGGCACCTACTTCGTAGGCACTCCCTGCCAGACCCTCCTGCTTCATTTTAAAGCAGCCAAGAAAGCACATTTAAAAAAGAATATTCTTTCATACTCCTGAATGACAGAATATTTGAAAGGTAAACTTCTAAGAGGTGCTCAAAAGATTGTGCTTTCTGGGATAGTTCTAAATTGAAATTTAGGGTGATTTTTATTTGCAGGGAAGCAAGGGGGTGGTACACGTACAGACTGATTTTCTACCTTTAACTGTAAGATTAAATAACAGAATATGCACTAGTTTTGTATTTGTCTTCAGCTGGCTGATCTATAAGCAGTCTCTGAAAGCTCTTTATGTATATCCCCCCTTTTTGTAAAGCCAAAAGCATATGAGCACTTATGAAGCGGCTTGACTTTTTTTTCTTAATCAACAGACCGTACATCAACAAAACAATGTCTGCAGAATGAGATCTTCTATAGAACCCTTAACTGAATTGAATTGTTAGGGTCAATACTTCTCAACCACCACTCACATAAGGTATTTCAGGAACTGGGGGAAGCCTCAGAGAGAGAAGGGGGATCTGGTATTGTCACTCATACTGTATTGTCACACTTGCTTATAAGAACATAAACAGTGGAAGATACTGCAGCACCACACAGAAAGCAGAGTGCCTGTGATGTGGTCAAACCTCATTCTGGGCTATCTGCCCCTAACCCACCCCATCAGAAAGCTCAGAGCCATGATTCCACAGACCCCAGTGATGCTCGAATAACAGCAATCACAGACCACTGTATTTGGTCCGAAAATTCACATCACTTAATTTGAACTACCTGTGTGAGAAGATCGTAACAGTCCTCAAAACCGAGGTCATATAAAACACATAGGTGCCAATATTCGGGGTGAGAAGGGGGCACACTTCTCCAGGGACAATTTCTAGTTGGTCTTAGAGGAAAGCTACCAAGTTGAGGCTCTCCTGACCACGCTGTTTCTAATTCCAAAGAACTAGATTAGCAAGTAGTATATGTAAGTAACTAAGAAAGTCTATCCGAAAGTTTAACGCGGTGAGCGGCTGAAAATCTTACCTCCTCAAGCAAGAAGCCGGCAGACCCGCAAGTCCCTTGCACATCTTGCTCGGTGTGGGATTCGCAAGCTGGGGAAGAAATGCGGCAGGAGGAGCTGTGGCTTCTGTTTTGAGCTCACTTGGCCTTTCCTCCGGGAAGATGCTGTCAGACTCCTCGGAGCTGCTCCGGAGCCTGCAGGGGTCCCTTTTATAGCCCAGCGGCGGCCGTCTGGCCAATCAGACGGCAGCTCTGAAACCACCGCCCCGCAGCCGCCCGGCCAATCAGACGGCAGCTCTGACACCGTCGCTCCGCAGCAGCCCGCCCCCCGCTGGCGGCGGGAGTTACGCGGGGAGGTACTGACGCATCACCGTGCAAAGTGAACAGCCTGAGGCAAACCTCCTGCGAAGCAGGCGAACAGAAAAGAAAAGTATGCTCCCTGTCTCTACCGATACCGGTCCGGGGTTTCGAATTTCTAGAAAAGGGGTGGGGGAGGGGAGAGACAGCTTCAAATGGTAAGAAACATAGCTTTACGCATTCTTCCGTAGAAACAATATCAAGGCAAGTCGCCTCTTGGAAGGAAAGGCGCCAGCGGGAATTCGTGGGCTCATTTTGGGACTGAATCTCAGTGCATTAGAAATAGCATATCCCACATGGTCCAAGAGCTCAACCTCACTATTTCCAGAGGGAATTTGGCAGGATCGCAGTTTCTAGGTCACGATTTGCAGAATGCCTTTTGGGTTGTCACAGTCGCGCACGGGTGTGGAGAGGAATAGGTGGATAGCAGACAGTTACATGCCTGGCGGCACAGAAAATTAGCCTAGGGAAAGTGGATTAGCCACGTCTGTAATCAGCCTGACTGTGGAATACTTTTCTGGAAATCTTAGGAAGAATAGAATTCAGCCAGCACTGATAGTCTCTCTTACACATGCACGCCTCCTGCCAAAAGCTGCAACACAGCCGTTAAGGACCAGAGGAAGGACTGGGTGTTATACGCAACTAATGAAGCATCAAACTTTACATCGGAATCTGGGGATGTACTGTATGGTGATTAACACAATATAATAAAATAAAATTAAAAAAAAAAAAAGGACCAGAGGAAGGAGTAAGTGAACAAATATAGAGACCCTTTCTTATTTGCAAATGGACTTATATCTTATTATGTCTTATGGAATTCAGGTCTCCAAACTGGTACATCATAATATTGAAGAGAGAGAGAGAGAAAAAGAAGAAAAAATAGGTAATTTGCCTGCGTATTACCAGGCTTCAGAGTAAACCTAAGAATATTTGGCCCTACAGGTGCCTCTGAACACAAGGGCAGTTAGTATCTTTCGTACACAATATGACAGACTGAATGCCTCAAAGAACCATGCAGCTGTTTTCATCTTGCAGTCGTGGCTCCAGTACCCACACCAGAATTAGAGAGGAGTCTTGCCTGTACAGGAAAGCTATGCGCGGAAGGAGTGAATGAATTGCTCTGTCAGACCCAAACAGCTTTCATTTTTTAAGTAGATAGGCTCCTGGTCACAGGATATAGTGAGCTGTACTTTACGTATAAGAAGCGGGGGCATCAAATGGTTTAGATAGAGAAGAATAGATGGGTTCCAGTGAGGTGCAAAGGTACCCTAGAATATAGAAATGGAAGTGAGAAAGTGCAGTGTGCCTACCACACACAAGACCCTAGACATCCCACACTGCTCACCCCGTTACCTGGGTCCATGGCCAGCAGAGCAAGGAGATGGCAGAGAAAAAGAAAAGGATGGCAGGGCCATGATTTCTAGAAGATGTATTTAAATTATAGGGAAAATTCTCTGGTTTTCTCCAAGGCAGATAGGAAAAAATTAGATTAGCTACTGGACAACTTTTCCTTGAGGTTTAACACGGAACAAATACATTTCTTTGTGAAGCTGACAGCTGTCCTTGGTTGTATTGTGGAAGGGGACATGGTGTGATACAAAATGACAGAGGCCATCAGACCAAGGAAGGTAGAGAGATGGACGGGTCAGAGCTGGCATCAAAGAGGAGAGAATAATTAAAAGGGATAGGCCAGGGCCTTCTTTGTTTATCTAGGCACCCAAGAGAGTGATCATTCAAATAATTTGATTTTAGGAACATGAATAAGAACTTTGTACCTTGGACCTGGAGCAAAAAGAAGCGTGATTTGTCATAAGCTAAATACAAATAGTGCCAATAGATAAGCTGAATGGGATCCAAGATAATCTAGGCTAATGCATTCATTTTACCAAAAAGGAAAACAAGAGGAAAAGTGACTTGCCAAGGTCACAGCTTCTTACTGATAGAGCTGGTTTCTTGAAACTAGGTGATGTGGATTTTCTACTGTACTATCGTATTATTAAACTGTTGTATCAAATGAGATAAACCATGTAAACAGAGATATTTCTAAAATGTAAAGTGCTAGGCAAATACTGCTTATTGTTAGATTATATACAACAGATAACAAAATGCAATATTAATTTTAGGCATATCATTCAAGGAGACTCTGCCTGATTTTCTCTTGTTCCCTGACAGCAAGGAACCACACGGCTCTGGTCTCTTTTAACTTTGAGATTACCTATTCATCTGTCAAGGCATTTCATATTCATTCACTTCTTTAACTACAATTTCTTAATTTCTTAAGAGTTTTAATACTTCAAAGAATGTTTGGGAAAGCTTTATATAAGTTAACTTATTTTATACTATGGGACTGGATTGTGTTTGAGGAGGCGAAGACGGGTACATCATGATACCTTGACAATTTTCCGCCCCCTTTCTCTGACATACACACAACCTTTTGTTCTATTATTCTGTGATTTGTCATTCCTGGATGATTCTCGTGAGGTGGAATAGCTTCATTCTCAAAAGACCTACTTTTTATTTATTCGTTGATTTAAGACCTGTCTTTCGAGCACCTACTCTGTGACAGGTTCTGTTCAAAGAACAGCAGTGAGTGTTCCCAAGCAGGCAAGTCCCCACCCGAGTGGAGTTTCCACCCAGGTAGAAGGAGAAAATAAACACGTAATTCCAGATTTTAACCCATGCCGTGAAGAAAATAAGCAAGTGATGTGACAGAAAGAAACCAGATGGCAAAGGGCTCATTTAGCCAACGTGGTCAGAAAGCCCTCTTTGAAGAGGTGGGATCTGAAGTGAGATGAGATTGGTGAGACGAAATGATCAATGAGCTATGCCTAGGAACAGCTTCCCAAACAGAGGTTAAGAGCAAGCGAGAATGTTCTTTATCTAAATTGGGAGAGAACAAAAGGGGACCAGCATGGCCAGAAAATTGGAACAAGGGGTCAGTAGTGTGATACAGAGGTGGAAGGGTAAAGGCCAGATCCTGCAAGGACTTGATCCAGATACTGGACCGTCTCAGCCTGCAATGGAAATCCACTCAAGGGATTGAAGCAGATGGCAGGCATGAGCTGGCCACTCTGGCCTTTGTGGAAGCATGGATTAAGGGAAGAACATGGGAGCAAGTAGACCAGTGAGAAGAATGAGCACTTTAAACCCTAACTCGTGAGTTCAAAATGGATATTTACTTTACAAATATTTACTAGATATTATGTGCTAGACATCTTGCTAGGCTCTAGTAGTCTAAATATGAATCAGGAATGATCTGCGCTAGGGGCGCCTGGGTGGCGTAGTCATTAAGCGTCTGCCTTTGGCTCAGGGCGTGATCCCAGCGTTCTGGGATCAAGCCCCACATCAGGCTCCTCCGCTAGGAGCCTGCTTCTTCCTCTCCCACTCCCCTGCTTGTGTTCCCTCTCTCGCTGACTGTCTCTGTCAAATAAATAAAATAAAAAATCTTAAACAAAAAAAAAAAAGGGAATGGACTGTGCTTTTCAGAAGCTCATACTCTCATGAGGAATCCCCAGGTTGAGTGCCATTATACAAAATTCAAGGAAAGCAAAAGAGGCTATAGATAAATGCAACCGTGGAAATTTGGAGTCATTTAACAAAAGACGTTAAAGGAAGAATAGAGACATTATATATATATATATATATATATTTCTTTGGACACTAATTGTGCAGGGTGCTGTTTTAAGCACTGCGTATCAGTAACTCATATATTTCTCACAACTCATTGCGAAAGACGACCCTACGGTGGTCCCATTTTACAGATGAGACATAGAGGGTTTGAGTAACTTACCTGAAGTCATATATCTACTAGGTGGTGGTGACAGGAGGCCAGCTCAGACAGTCCAGGGTCTCTGGTATTAACCTCTATGCTCCCAGGGCCACAAAGGATGAAAGAAAGTGTACCTTTAGCGACCTCAAAGATGACGAGTGTGACCATTTCTCTGGGACAGAGGGAGAGAGAAATGAAACTAGATGGCACTCTGAGACCCAAAGGGTGTTCCTTGTCACCCTGAAGACCAGATTTCACCCTGTAGTTGTTGGGGGGCTAGGCAAGGTGTTCAAGCAGATCATAATAGTGTTCTAGAAATAGAACTTGGGAAGCACTGTCGGGGAATAGAGAGAGAGTGGCAGAAAGTTTGAAGGCTATCCCAGTGGTCCATGTGAAAGACGATGGTGGTAAAAAACACTACTGGCCAAGGTTGTTGTGAACATCAAAGGAAGTAATATGTGGAAAAGCACTCTTATAACTATAAATGCCAGCATCTGGAAGGCATTGTTGGCCCAAGTGCTGTAAACACTGTTTCCTACCGAGGGACATTAAACCACACGGGAGGTGAGCCGTGTGTGGTCCCCAGGTACGTTTCTCATTTCCCCACCCTTAGTTCAGGGAGAACAAGAGAAAACATTGCTCAAGCTCTTCTGGGGTCTGAAATAAGGAAATAAGCTATTGTGGCAGGCACTGGATTCTTCTCCCTGGTATTGAAAAGGGGCCCTTCTCCCAACGAGGGCAGGATGCAGGCCAAGACTCAGCCTTAGTCAACAGTCACACCATCTCAGATCACAATTTCCTCTCAGCGGTTAGACCCGCCCCCACCCTCCTTAATAGCTTACTACAATGTTAGGGATGTTAGTGAGGGTTCAAGTTATTGATTTAAGGCCAAAAAGCAACATAACCAACTGGAGAGTGCTATACCCCAGGGAGATGAACAGGGACTTCCCCGGTGTCTCCCTTTTGGGAAACGTGTCTTAACTCTGCATTAAGCTTGGTGGTCACATGCAGGAAATCAGAGCCCTTCACCCTGACACTGGACGAAAACCAGGTGACGGACGGCTCAATCTCCCTCAGATGGTGTCACACTTAATGTGCTGGGGAAAAAATCTTTCTTTCCTAAGAAGTAAGGGAAGAACCAAAATATCTTTATCCCAAAGATTTCATCTTTCTTTTGCAGAGCTTAGCCCAAGATAGAAACAGGAGCTTCATAAGACTTCATTTACAATGTGTTGATGGAGAGAGATGACATGGTGTCCTGGAATGCGCCTGAACTTCACAGTCAGGCAGACTTGGATTCTAATTCCAGCTCCTTGCCCTGGCTGGGTGGTCCTGCCAACTAGGGTAAACGTTCCGAAGTCCAGCTGCTTCTTGTGTAAAATGGGATAATGATAAATTATCTGGTGGAAGTACTCAGTAGTATTTGCTGAATGAATGCTGTTAGGATTATATGATACGAGGTGTGCCGAAGTTATCGGAAATACTTGGGAATCTCAAAACATAACCATTATCATCAGAAATATGTTACAAATTTTATATGAATTAGCAATCGTGATCATTATTCATCTCTTAAAAAAAACAAGCCTGGGCTCCCACTTGCCCTCAGATGAAAATGTAAACTTCTTGGCATGACCCTCCAGGACTTTGATGATTGGACCACAGCATCCCCCCTTCCACTCTATTCATCATACTCATCCCAGACTGCTGAGGATTCCCCACACATCTGTATATTTTCCCTACTCTGCCTGGGCTCACGCTGTGCCATCCACCTGGAATAGCCACAGAATTCCCCGCCTGTCAAACTCTCTTCCTCTGCCCTCAGTCCTAACCAATTGCTACCTCTTTTGGGCTCCACCAGCGCTGTGCTTGAACCTAACCTCTATCCAGCTTCCCTTTAAATCTGACTGTGTTACCTTTGCTTGTACTGTTTATGCAAACCTTTATGTTCATCATCTTCTGTGGCGCTCACTCTGGAGACATTAATCCAACAAATACAGGGATGCCTGGGTGGCGCAGTCAGTTAAGTGTCCGGCTCTTGGTTTCGACTCAGGTCACGAGCTCCTGGGTGGTGAGATTGAGCCCTGCGTCGGGCTCTGTGCTCAGCATGGTGTCTGCCTAGATTCTCTCTTCCTTCTGCCCCAACCCCACTCTCTCCTCTCTCTCTCTAGAATAAATAAATAAATCTTTTACAAAAACATCTAGCAAATACATACGGATACCCTCTGTGTGCTTAGTACCATGCTACACAGTAGGTACAGGACCAGACTCTGCGCTCTTCGATCCTACATTCTGGTGGGGAGATGGACGGCAAAACTCAAGTATATAGGCAAATAAATAAAATAATTACGAATTGGGATAAATGCTTTTAAGGAAAAAAGAAAAAAAGACCCAGACCCAAGGATGCCTTAAGAAATAACAGGGTGAGGAGTCCTACTTCATATTGGATGAAGAAGCAAGGCTTCTCTAAGAAGGTAATATTTAAACTAGGACCTAAAATATGGGAAGATGCTAGTTATGCAAATAATGGGGCATCCCAGGCAGAAGAAAGCAGGAGTACAGGCCCTGAGGCCAGAAAAAGTCTGATGCATAGAAAACCACAGGGTCTAGGATGTAGTGAGTAGAAGCAAGAACAGCATAGATAAGGTTAGGGTAAGATAGATAGATAGGACCCCAGGTAAGAGTCTTGAACTTTATTTCCCCTATAATGTGAGGGGGGTGGCATGGGCATTTCATGACTCACATTTCCTGGATCTTTGGCTGTTTTGTGGAAAATAGAATGTGGGGGATCAAGAGATTGTGTAGAAAACTGTAGAAATTGTCTAGAGAAGGAATGGTAAGAGCCTGCACCAGGCAGGAGAAGACTCCATCCCTTTAACACTGAAGAGCTTGCATTCTAGTGGTGGAGAAAGTTATTAAAAAATTAATTTCAGGAAAATGCTAGACATTCACAAACAGGGATAATCATAGGTGCTAGGAGAGCAGGAGGGAAGAGCGTGAGGTGCTCATGGAAGTGAACCTAGTTACCTCACTACTCAAAGGATAGGTACCATTATTTGTCCATTTCATACACGAAGGACCTGAGCACAAAGAAGCTAAGTAATATGGTTCATGGTGACACAGCTAGGAAATCATTGAGCAAGATCGAAGCTCAGGCCACTGGATTCCAGAGGCCATGCTCTTAACCCCCACGCAATACTGCCTCTCATGTTGGCTGTGATTCTCTGCCTGGCCATGAGCTACTAGAAGCTTCTTCTTTCATGTGCTTGCTTGTTCCAATGATATTTCACATATATGCATTGTTTCTTCTCTTCCAGGGAGCTGGGATGATGGGATCAGCCTCTATCACGCTGCCAGTGAATTAAACTTCCCATGCCTGCTTTAAATTTAATGACTTTATTTATTTAAAATTGTTTTAATTAAGGTGCAGCTGACATATAATATTATATTAGCTGCAGGTGCATAACATAGTGATTTGACAATTACATACATTGTGAAATGCTCACTATGATAAGCGTAGTCCCCATCTGTCACCATACAATGTTATTACCATATTATTGACTATATTCCCCATGATGTACTTAACAGCTCCATAACTTACTTATTTCATAACCGGAAGTTTGTACCTCTTGATCCCCTTTGTCTATTTTGCCCATCCTCCACCCACCCCTCCTCTCTGGCAACACCTGTCTGCTCTCTGTATTTATAAGTCTGTTTCCATTTTTCATTTGTTTGCTCGTTGGGTTTTCTTTTTCATATTCCACATGTAAGTGAAATCATATGGTATTTGCCTTTCTCTGCCTGATTTACTGAATGTAATGACTTCAATATTCACTCTTCAATCACATCGGTATAATTAACAAATCTAAGTGAAGGCAAGGTAAGCAAGAAGGAACAATTCCGGAAGTCTTGTAAATTCATGTGGTAGTTCCCACCGGGATAAATTCCTCTGAGAATATGCCTAATTAAAATTTTTTTTAAATTTACAATCTTTTTTATAGTTATAATTAATCATTTGACTTGACCATTAAGGTGTAAAAAGTTGTATCTCTTTCTACAAAGGTCAAGTTTTAAGGAAACATGGCACCAAAATCCTAAAATGAGAACCCACCCAAGGAACCCCCATCAAGTCCCACCCCTTGTTTCTGAGCTCAGCATCACCCCAGTTGAAGAGCATCAGGGGAGAAGCTCTGCAATCTTGCAGGATTTCTGACCAGGGCTTTTGAGTGAACAAGTCAACATACTTACCCATATCAATCTACGGGAACAGCTGCCCCTCGTTTCACAGGAAATAACAGTGATTGAAATAGTAGCATCGTGCGGAGGTGTTGACCCAGAAATATGGAAGGGCTGTCCCACAATATAGAGTTTATGTGCCTTGATTGTTTGGGGGAAGCGTTGATGGATTTTTGTTGAGTCATAAAATGGCCTCTGCCATTTCCTCTTAAAATAACCCATTTCTACAACACTTCACAGTGTGTGAAGCACTTTTTCTACATTATCTCATTTGCCTTTCATATCAAAGTCAATATGTCCAAAATTGAAATAATTCTGCCCTCTGAAAGCCACTCTGCCTCCAGTGTTCTTGATTCCCGTCAATCCGTGCCTGTGATGTTTTCACTGTGCTCTTCTTCTCCAGGCCTGGTTCAGACAGCCCTTGCCTGGTTCGGACCCCCCTTGCATGTCCGCTGGAACAGATACCTCCGTTGCTTTTATAAGTAAGAGTGCTCCTGCTTCAGATGAACTCTTTAGGCGGAACATCAATAACAGAGCAGAGTTACAAGAAGCAGCTGGAAGGACAGAAGAGCTTTCCGCCCCCTCAGATCATCTTCTGAAATCCCTGAATTTTTATTGGAACGTAGACTTGCCCATTCGTTTATTTATTTATTTGTTTTGTTTGTTTACTTCTGCTTTCACGTTCTGGTGGCACGGTTGGGCAGTTGCAAGATAGGCTATCAGGCTCTCAAAGGCTAACCTATTTACTACCTGGCCTTTCACAGAAAAAACACAAAAACCAAACCAAACAAAACACCGTGCTGGTCGCTGGCCTACAATGCATCATGGAACATTACATCAAAAACTAGGCGTGTACTGTATGGTGACCAACATAATATAATAAATTATTAAAATAAAAAAATACAATATAACAATATTCTGCTACACGAGCTTCCGTATGAACTCTTCTTTCTCTGATCACTCATCCCGCACGCTGTAGTCATACCCTGCCTCCACAAGTTTATTCCACTAACTTTCTAGAAAAGAAAGTTCCCATTTCTTCGCCCAGACTACCCAACACTTGACTTCCAAGTACCTTTTCAACCTTAATTTCCAATCCTTTCCCAAACACTCTGAAGTATTGGCTTTTCTCTCTCAGTGGTCCATGCTTTCTTATACCCAAGTCATTTTTATCTAGGTAAAGCCTTCTTGTTTTTAGCCATCCAATCGCCAGACTTGATATCCCTTCAGAAGAGTTCATTGAGCCCACAGGGAAAAGAGACCTCCTTCCTTCAATTTGCCAAAGTACTTTTATCACTACCTATCATGGCATTGAGCAATTTCTATCACAAATGCTAATTACACACACACACACACACACACACACACACACACACTAGCATTCTTTCTTTTACTGTCTTTAATGTCACTGATAAGAGGCTGACCATATCCCATCCTTGCAGAACCTACCGGTAGCCAGTATTCGTCTTGAATTTAACAAGTTAAGCTAAGGAGTTGCTGAATGAATAAACCCAGGGCCCTGCGGGGGAAGAATTGTTATACCATCCATTTTACCAATGAGTAAACCAAGAAATGAGATGTGTGTCACTCAGGGTAAATTAGATTCTATTACAGTAATATACAATCTCCCCAATCCAAATGCACTTAAAAGAACAAAGACTTCTTTCTTATTCATTCCATGTGTCCTTTTAGGCGGTGTTTGCTATTGTCTTGACTCTGAGGCAAGAGCTCTGTCTGGAATATTGCTGGTATTCTTTCAAAGATTTTTCTTAGGAGTGATATACATTAGTTCTGTTTATATGTCATCTGTCAACGCAAACCACAGAACCAAGCTTGATGTCCGAGGGGCAGGCAAGCATCATCTGTCCCCAGGAGGGACAGCAGATATTTCTGAATCCTAACAAGGTCTGCCACAAGGAGGTTAAATGACTCGTCCAAAATAGCACAATGAGGGAGTGAAAGATGAGGCACTTGAAAGGAAGTATTTGATATATAAGTCCCGTTTCTCTTTTCTCCCCATCATAAAGCAAACTGACTACCGGAGGGAATAAAACGGCGGCTATTGGGGCAGCTCTGCTCTAGCCCCTCGAACTGACCCACCAGCCGGCAACACTCGAAGGGGAGAAAACAAATGAGATCAGTGATTTCCTTTAGGGTATCACAATTGGAGAATCCACGATTGTGGCTACGGATGGAAATACAGGAAGTGCCAGCTTCTATTACTGTTGATTGCCTGAAGAGGCTGCTGGAAGCAGTGAGAATGCGATAAATGGAATAAAGCTTCAGCTGCATTACCCAGGCTCTGAATACCATTACCAGCGCTCAGGAACAGAAAGGCCTGCAGAGGCTGAATGGCACAAGGACTATGGAGACAGAGCTCAGGCTGAGGGTGACTTTGCTCATGTGTGTCTCTTTAAATGTACTCATCTTTGTATTAATGGCAACACGATTTGGATTCGGTCCATATGAGCAGAGCAGGTTTCTGGCCATTTTTATGGAGAATTCGACGAATAGTCAGTTAGCTTCTACTATGTTCTATGGCACTATGCTGGATCCGGGGAAGGAGACAGATAAAATTCTTGACCTCACAGAGATTATAATCCAATACCAAATGCAGACTATGAGGTACTGAGAACAAGAAGAGAAGAACACGATTGTAGCAGACACTCTTGGTGCTCTAACAAGATTCTCCTGAATCCCCTTTACTGTTTCTGTGAGCTCCTCCCCTCAACTTCTGATGCCTTCACTTCTGTTCGCCGGCCCCTGACCCTGTCTTTGGAGGACCACCTTCAAGATACTGGAGCGGCACTGGCAGCAAGCTCAGAAAAGGGGAGGTGCCTAGGAGTTTAAGTGCCTTCTCCCAGTGATTGGCAGTAGAGTGTGAAAGCCAAGCTCGTTTGCTATTCCAGAGCCATAATTCACACTACAGAGTTCCCCTGAGGCTGGGCCTTTGATGCAGTTGTACCCTCACCAGGTGTCCCAGCCATGAGAACGCACCCCACAGACACCCAACTACAAGGAGCATAATCGACAGATGGCCCCAGCGACTGCCTCTGAAATCCGTCACTGGGTTTGTCCAAGGCCACACCCCCCAAAGTGCTCCTAGCCAATGAGCATGAAAGGACCCAAGAGTGAGAGACACAGGACTCCTCTGACAGGTGACTTTGGCTCAGGGTCTATTCAACAGTCTCAGCGAACGTTCCTTAGACTGGACAGCAGTCTAGGGCCCTCTCCCACCAACTCCCCTTCCTTTTCTTCCTCACTTAAGGTCAGATCTGCCTCCCAGTCCTATGACTCTCCTAGCCCATCCTGACTCCCCCTACCCATTTCCTCATATAGACATTTCCCCAATAAAACTCTCCAATGCTTGATGCCATCTTGTTATCTGCTCCTCAGAGGATTGGGACAAACACTGGGCTTTCCTATCCTTTCCCCTGACCCCCAACATCTTCATAGTTCTTCCTCTGAGCACTTGTACGTGAATCCTCATCCAACATCTGCTTCTGGAGGATTCTAGGTAAGACAAGGACTCAGCGGGAACACAGAATAAAGAGAAGCTAACTAATACTATGATGGCTTTGGTGGGGTTTGAAAGAGTAGTCGAGGTAAACAGGCAAAGGGTCGGAGGGGCAGGATGTTCCAAGTAGAAGAAATATCACATTCCAAGACTGGGAAGCAGGAGTGAGAATGTCAGAGTCAAGGAAGGGAGCAAGTAATGCGGTGAGAGATGGAGGAAGAAGCCAGCTACGGACAGCTTGGTTGGCCACGCCAAGGACTTCCAATATTCACCAAGGAAGCAAAGAAGCCATTGTAAGCCTTTAAATGGGGAGGGAAAAAGAGGCAGATTTTCATCTCTTAAAACACCATTCTGGAGCATGAATTGCAAAGTACACTAGAATTGAGGAGTGAGGGCGACTCTGGCTAGGGCAGGGGGTCTGCGAGCCACAGCCGACAGCTGGTTTCTGCAGGGCCCAAGAACAGAGAATGGGTTTTTTTTATTTTTTTAAAAGGGTTGTAAAAACAACAACAGAAGGGAAGAGGAGCATGCCACAGGCCTGTGTCACTCCTGTGAGCCTAAAATACTTACTACCTGGCCCTTCACAGAGAAAGTTGACTGAGCCCAAGCGGGAGTGAGGAGAAGAAGGAGGATGTGTTGAATCAAAGGAATATTTTGGAGGTAAAATGAATTAAAATTTTGGATTTAGGAGATGAGAGGAAACACTCGGGCAGTAGGATGGATGGAAGTATTTACTGGAATGGAAGCGAGACCGGTTTGGGAGACCCCACAAGGCGTTCACAGCATCAGGATTTACCTTTGCTCATTTCAACCACATTCAATTCGGTAGTTTGGTAGCACAGGCTATACAGATGAGAAAATTGCCATTTGTTTTCAGGCACTTCACAGTCTTACGGCGGGAAGAAATTAATAGTGAAATTAACACAATATAAAATCATGTCAGATGAGTGTCACAAGAGAGGTACAAAATGCCAACGCAGTTCAGAGGAGAAGAGATAGATTGAGATCGTACCAACTTAGAAAAAAACCAGGAAGGGTTTTGTAGACAATGTGTCATCCAGTAAGCCTTGAAATTATGACTAGGATTTCGAGAAATAGAACATAACTTGAGCTAATCCCAGGATCCCTCTTGGTGCACATACAAACATCCACAGAACATCAAGTAAAAATTATCAAAAATTAGGGGCATCTGGGTGGCTCAGTCAGTTAAGTGTTCGACTCTTGATTTTGGCCCAGGTCATGATCTCAGGGTCGTGAGATTGAGCCCGGCGGTGGGCTCTGCACTGGGCATGGACCCTGCTAATATTGTCTCTCTCTCTCTGCCCTCCCCACACTTGCGCTCTCATTCTCTCTCATTAAAAAAATAAAAAAATAAAAATAATCAAAAATTGATTCCAATCTTACACATTGCCAGATCATAACCAGTGCTGCACTTATAAATTCCTCCTTCCTCTCCTGTCCTATCGTCTGTCGTCTTCGGCTGCTTCAGACTCTTCCTCTATCCCATTTACAAGAAGTGCTTGGCCTCTGGTTTCGTCTCCCGGCTACAACAGTGGCCACAGCTCTTTTCAGAGGGTTGGGTTTGGGGGAGGGGAAGGTGGGCTCACTCACCTGTTAAAAAGTGTTGCCCTTGTCCCAAGAACATCGAGTGGGCAACACAGAGGTCTGTATTCTAGGACCATGATAGGAACCGGTGAGTATAAGATGAACAGAGAAAGACCGACACTATGTCTCAAGGTCTAGTGTGGGGACTTGTCCTACAAGCTCTCGGTAGGTTTGACTGTGTAAGGTGTGAGGCCCACATTAGTTGGATACAAGAGAAATGACCGTACTTGTTGAATTAGAGGGAAAAGGGAACAAATAAAACTTAGATTTGGTGAACTCTACACACCTTAATTTTCTGTTGTACTGTTGAAAACAGTATTTAATTTTTAAGAAGGAAAGTCAAGTTATTGGGGCAGGGAGAGGGGGAATATTTACATTAAAGATCAATTTTTCAAAGCTTCCAGACTGGGATCTGAAATTGGCACAGAGCTGGCCCAACCTTGGTCTGTGGGTCCTAACCCCCATCTCCCAAGAACCCCACTGATAAATGGGAATTAATGTTCATGCTCCTACGAGCCACTGAGTCACCAGAGATCCAATTATGCTCATCACACTTTCTCTCTTAAGGCAGAGAGTGGGCTAATGCACTTTAGAATGATTTCTGGTAGTAAGTCTTGAAGCGAAGATGTTTTTCATTTTACATTTCAGGTAATTGGAAAATGAGGCCATGACTGTTATTAGCTACATTTTTGGCCTCACTCTACGTGAAAAGTGCAGGGCTAAGTGTCGTGGCTGATGGGAAGACTAAGAAGAGGGGTCCTGGCTTTAAAAATAGACACACACAAATAATGATGTGGGGGGCCAGGGAGGGGGGAAGGCCCAGTCAGGGCGAGCTCTGATACCCTCAAATGTTGCATCTCAGACCATGGTGCTATGGTGGGTTTTGATTTTAAATCCTGCCATGATTTCAGCTGCCAAATTAATATCTGACCCCAAATTACAGGTGGAGGTCATTCTTTTCAGTTTTAGGTCCATTAGTTTTGCTCCCTGTCTTTCTGATCTGTCACGCTGGTTCAAAGGTCGAGTGGAAGGAAAACGTGCTGACGGGGGAGGAGATTTCTCTTGCTCTGTCTTTTTTGCAAGCTCTGCTTGTGTTCAGGCATGGCCTTCCTCTTGGCTAACTGACACCTGTCTCACCACCTCTGTCCCCAGCCACTGCCGTCCGTCCACGGGATAAGTGTTTACTGAGCAGCCTCTGTATTCTGGCCCCTTTACACCCATGGAGACAGAGCCCGCCTGCGCAGAGTCCTCGTACATATTCACAATGTTTTCTCAGTTTCCAAGACGATTTCACATTTTTAAAAGATTTTATTTACTTATTTATTTGGGAGGGGGGAGCACTGGGGGGGGAAGGGGCAGAGGCAGAGGGAGAAGCAGACTCCCCGCTGAGCAGGGAGCCCCATGCGGCTCCATCCCAGGGCCCCTGGATCATGACCTGAGCCAAAGGCAGATGCTTAGCCGACGGAGCCACCCAGGCACCCCTGATTTCACATTTCCATCAAGGAAATGTGTCTTATTTCTTCCCCCCTTTGGAGAAAACGGAGATGAGTTTGCTGTTGGAAATCTTTGAAAAGGAAGTTCATTTCTATTTGATTATCCATCCAAGAAAGCGACCTGGGGATTGTTCTCATTCTCTATGAAATTTTACTCTCTGGATCAGAAGTCTGTCTGGTTAAAAATCAGGAAAGGAAGGAATGGTTTCTATAAAGCTTACACCAACACAATGTGAGAGATATTTAGAGATCTGCACGAAATCAGGAAACATGCATGTGTCATGTCTTGGAGGTTCTGAAAACTGGCTCAAATCCCAGAAAATCCACTTCTTCCCTCCTGACCCAGCACAGTGCCCATGGGCTGCCATATGCACCTTCTTCTGCAGCCTTCCCAGTGGGCTCTGGGCAGGGGGTGGCATGAGCGGAAGGAAAACAATCTTAAGCCTGTTTTTCAGATGAGGAAAAAAATACAGTCCAGAGAGCTCAAGTTAGGGAATTATTGAAGACTCATAATTAGTTAAGTAATTGCTAATAAGTAATTACTAGTAAGGTTGGAGTCCAGATCTCCTGAGTCCAATTCCCATGCTTCTCTTGATCGCTCACAGCTTTTCTCTGAAATGAGGCCTCTTTGAAGCCTCGTTAGAGACCCATATAGAAATGGCAGAGCCTTTTTGCCATTGGGCATCCAGTTTCCATTCTACTTTGTAAAAATCAAGTGGGAAAATGCACCAGGCTATTAGAAATTATGCCACTAGAGCACTGCTGATGGGAACTGTGGGCGATTTAATCTGCTCAGAGATGCCGAACGCCATCCAACAGGAGGTTGCTATGGCAATGCTACTCTTATCTCAGTGGCTTTAAACAAAAATATCTCAAGAGCAAAGTAATTAGGTAAGTAGAGCAGTGCGTCTGCGTTGCTTCATGCAGTCATTTTCCAATGATTACTGTTTTATTGTTGTGCCTTGGGCTCACAGGCCCCACCTAATATAGCAGTTCTGCCCAGGGGCGGGAGACAGTGTGTGTGCATGCATGCACACGCGTGTGTATGTAGTTGTGGGCGTGATGGGGGCAGTACCTTGGATTAGCACCTGCCCCCAAAACGCCTTTCGCAAGTGGCACCATATGTCAGTCTCCCACTCAAGTGCAAATGGGACGAAAGAGTTATAGGCGGGACCACAGGTTACACACGCAACTTCAGCTTGGGCTTGTCAGAGGGTTACGAGTGCGTGTCATGGGAGCAGTGTTCATCTGTGCCTTGCTTTTCTCCCTGTAAATTAAATTTAAGTGCCTCTCCATGTGGATGCTTCGAATTCCCTGTGCCTCACATTGTCATTGCTCGAGGCTCCCAAAACATCTTTTGCTTCTGTTTCTAATGCCCGGCATCCCTACCAGCCCAACCAGGCATCACCGCCACCATCCTCACCCTACCCCCTTCTCTGCCCTGGAAACAGAGAACCCTCTCCTTGAGCTGCTTATTCATTGCAGGTGAACGTTGCCAGGGAGAGAGCATCGGGTTCCCCGGGGTTCCTCTTAATATCCACTCCCAATGCAACGGGAAAGATGAAAGGAAATGATTTTATTGAGAAGCCACTATGTGCCAGGCCTTTAAGAGTCAGGCAGTTGGGATGTTTTCTCAGTTGGTCCGTCCTGTCAATAACCCAGGTGAGAAACCAGGACTCATAGAGGCAAACAACAGATCCCAGAATCACACAGCTATTAAGCAGCGGGGCTGGGCTAGAAACTCAGGGCTGCACGCGCCCATGTGGCCTTACTAAGGACGATTTATATATTAAAATGTGGAAGGGTCAATAGCTCATCCTCTTCCCTGCTTTTGGTCTACTGTCAGGCTTTTTAACCACCGTCTCTATCATTCATATTGGCAACTCTCGACCAGAGTGATTTTGCCCTCCCGGGGACGTGCGGTCATGTCTGGAGCCATTTTTGGTGGGGGGATAGTACTGGCATCCGGTGGGTGGAGACCAGGGATGCTGCTAATTGTGGTGCAACACACAGAAATAACACCGGCCACAAAGAACTGTCCTGTCCACCATGTCAGTCGTGCCCTGGTTGAGGGTCCTGAGTGAGACAAGCTGTATGGATTCTCAGGAGCTGGGTAATACCATGTGTATCTTTTACCTGCGGAAGTCAGTTCACTGACTCCGACCCGACCTCCAGTCAGCTGGGAAAGTCTAGAACACAAGCCCACTTCAGGGAAGACTCTGACCTTCTGTCTTTCATGTGAGTCCTTTCAAGGTGTTAACACAAAAGTGAAGAACCGCTCGTAGGGTGAACAGACCCATAAGAAGTGTTACAAGTGCTATGATAACTTGCCAGGGGGACACATGGATGAGGCAGCATTTGGGTAGGTAGTCAGGGGACGCTGCCCTCGCAGACGTGGTGATGCTTGAGCTGAGACATACAGAGTCGATGACATCACTTGAACAAAAATCAAGATGGCTGCACTAGTGCTTCCGGGAAGCTTGATATTTAAAGTAACCTTTTCCGTCTCTTCTGTGAAACTCCCCTCCACCCTTCTTAGCCTTTTGTTTCAGGAACACAGTACCACCCTAAAGACAGGACAAAGAAGGCTGGCAGCAAGTACTGGATTCCTGTCAAAACCAGCTAGATCCTGTATTTGCCTTTGAAAACCCCCAGCCCCTTCCTCCAGGAAGGCTTGCAGTGTTTTGAAGGCCATAGCCTACTGCAGCTTTCTTTGCCTGAAAAGGCAATAAAGCTCTTGTTCCTCTTTCTCCCAAACTCTCTCTGAGTTACATTTTGGCTCTAAAGCACAGTCAGTTTTCCACAACATAGGGAGGCACTCTCCAGGGAGCCACGCGGAGAAGTGGGCATTCTGAGAGGAGTGGACAGTGTGAGTTACGTTTTGGGGTTTGAAAGAGTGTGGCCCGTTTGGGGATCATAGGTTGTTCAGTGTGCTTAGCACATAAAGGAGTGGCAAAATAAAACTGGACTAGGAGCCAGATCTTATAGGACCTCATGGAACTTCAATTTTATCTTCTAGGTTACAGGGAGTTTGCTTTACTGGTTCCTTATTTCCACTTCCTAGAAGCATGATATCCCAGCCTGAGGACCAGCGGCCGTTCCCCATCCAAGAACATCTCTTGAGAATATACCAATGTGCTGGTTTCATGTGGCCGCCATAACAAAATACAAACTCCGGGGCTTACAACAACAGAAATGTATTCTCTCACAGTCTGGACACAAAGAGTCTGAACCGAAGAGTCAGGTGGGCCATAGTCTCCCTCGGAACCCTCTAAGGAGGACCCTTCCTTGTCTCTTCTAGCTTCTGATGACTGCTGGCAACTTTTGGGGCTTCTTGGCCTTTAGACCCATCTCTCCAGATTCTGTGTCCATCATCCCATGATGCCTCCTGTGTGCCTGTGTCCAAATTTCCCTCTTCTTATAAGGACACCAGTCACATTAGATTAGGGCCCACCCTAATCCAGGATGACCTCATTTTAACTTGATTACATCTATGAAGACCCCATTTCCAAATGAGGCCACATTTACAGGTTCTGGGGGAAAGGACGCAATTCAACCCACAACATCTGATTGGATCATACGTCCTTCCTTATGGAGGTCAAGCCCCTCTGAGCTGGGACCAACGCTGTCTGCTGGCGCCTCAGTTCAGAGGACACTGTATCTCCATGTCCCTACTCATGTCACTATCTAAAATGGGATGCATACAATCTACCATGTAAGGTTCTTTGGAAGAATTAAAGGAAATTATGTCTGAGACAGCTGGACTGAGGCAACACTTGACAAAGCTGAGTCTGCCAAGGTAAACTGTGGCTTTTGCAGGACTCGTGCCTGGCTTTTTTAGCCACATGAAATGCATCACAGAGCATTTTTTCCTGAAGAAGAGGGCCTACAGGGGAACTGAGGTGCAGAACTCGTCCTCATCATCTGAGATGATGTGGCTACCTTGTCATGAGCTGGGTGCCTTTAGACTTTACCTGTTGCCTCGTTCTGTTGGCTTTCTGTTTTGGTTCCCAAGGCTGTCATCCAAATACAAATGCCACCCTCAGGAACATTCTGAGAGTCTGTTTCGTGCCTCCTGGGCTCCAGTGTGTGGGAGAGCATAGTGCCCTGACTGAGGAAACAGTAAGGCACACTTAAAGGGACTCAAGTAAAAACTTGAGCTGTCTTCTTAGAGCTGCCATGAATTGGTTGTGTGACCTTGAACAAGTCAACTTCCTCTTCGAAGCCTCAGTTTCCCTCTCTAAAAACGGTGATAATAAGACTTCCATGTGCCTAACACTTAAGATCATCATGAAGAACTATTTCATTAACGCTCTAACCTGGTATGTGGTAGCTAGCACCAGTTGTGTTTCTCTCTCGTGATCGACCTGAATACATTCCCACCCCATTTATTCCATAAGAGTAATGATTAATTCTTCCTCACACCACCTCTTCACTTTGTTAAGGGAAAGCTGGCACCTTACTTTACAAAAACAGCCTGGACCATCAGGCATATTCCCCCGTCCACCTCAGTGCGCCCTGGCCCCTCGGGTTCCCCTCAGTCCTCGGAGGTTGACCCCATCCCCAGCAGAACGCCTCAATGCCAAGTCTTCTCTAAGCAAAGTGACGCAGCTTTAAAAACCAGAGAAATACCAAATTCGTCATTTCTGCACATTGTTGGCCTATACCACAGGCTCAAGGCCGTGCCCCTCGTAGCTTACACACCTCCAGGCTACACAAGGGAATCTCGAATTGCCCACATAAAGGGAAAGGTACGCACATGGGGAAATCTGGAAAAATTAGGAAGGCGTTCAAGTTTGTCTCCCATTCTTCTCCATGCCTTTGAGATATCTTGACTTCTTCTCTTTAACCTATAGCTCCACAAAAATCAGAAAAGCATTGCCACTATTTATTTAAAAACATTTTGTTGAGTACTTACCATGTGCCGGCACTGGGATTACGAAGAAACAACTCAATATCCTGTGCAAGTCAAGGATCCCACAGTCTGGTTAAGATGGAATCAACCAAATCGAGAAGGTTCCATAGGGCTGCACAGAGCAGTTTGAGACCAGTGAGGTTGAGGGCACAGATGATGGCCAGATGTTTGTGCCAATGATCTGTTTCGATTCACAACACTTCTAACGCCAAATGGGTGAGGGTTTCTTCCCCCACACCAACCAGTTCTCCAACTCTCCAGATGCCAACTGGGTGTCCTACAATAAATGAGGTTCTGACACTAACTCCTCAGACTTAGCACAGACCTACAGCCTAAAGGCTCAGTCCTTTAAGACTGCGCCCACTTCAGATGCCAGCCTTGAGTCCCAGCGTGCCACCTGCACTTCTAACTGAGTGGCCAGGGGACAGCATCCCCACAACCCCTTCCTCAGGTTTGATAGCTTGCTAGAACATCTCACAGAACTCAGGAAAGTGCTTTACTTACTATAATGAATTTATTACCGAGGATACGAATGAACAGGCAGGTGAAGAGACATACAGAGCAAGGTCCAGAAACACTGTGAGCAGAGGCGTTTCTATCCCCCCTGCAGCTGGGATGCACCGCCCTTCCCGTGTGTGGATACGCTCACCAGAGCTCCCTGAGCTCCATTGTTTAGGGGATTTTGTGGAGGTTTCAGCCCATAGGCATTATTGGTTATTAACTCCGTCCCCTCTCCCCCTCCCTGGAAGTTGGGGGTTGGGGCTGAGAGTTCTAGGCTTCTAATGATGGTGTGGTCTTTCTGGTGACCTGAAACTATCCAAGGACCTGCAAAAAGTCCCCTCATTAGAACAAAAGATGCTCCCATCACTTAGGAAATTCCAAGGGATTGAGGAGTTCCGTGTCAGGAACCAGGGGCAAAGACCAAATGAATATTTCTTATTATATCACAATATCACAGCCTACAAGGATGTGACTCTTGCACCGAGTTCTGAAAAATAGATGTTTTCGTATGTGTCACATGAGTAGAAAAATATTGCAGACAGGAAACATCTTATGGAAAGGCGGAGGGCATTGACCCGCCCATGCTCTCGGGAAACAGGGAGCACACAGTTCAGACCACGAGCTACGGTGGGACAGACAAGCAAGTTCTTCTCTAGGCTCAAGCAACTATCAGATACACCAGCTAAGGAACGTGGGCTTTTTCCTGCAGGTGCAGCAAGGCTGCTATAGAATTTGAAACTGGGGAGTGACATGGTTGGATCTGTGTAAAAAGGTCTCTGCTAGAGCCAGAGTAAGAGTCAAATCCAGGAAACAAGTAAGGAGATGATGTATATCTGAACAAGGTTTTAGCAGGAAGGAGGGAATTGCGAGAAGGTAGAGGCAAGGGGGATGGACACCCATCGCCAAGTATGGGTGCAGGGGAGGATCCTGGGTAGGAACACAGGGCAGCCTGGTCTGGGGAGAACTCTATGCCTTGGGTGGGGCAACAATTGCCTGGACAAGGAGTTGCTTGGAGCACTGTGTTTTCTGAATACTACCAAGTTTGATTTAAAAATGCCTGCTGTTACAGTATCCCGACGGGCCTGTGAAGGATGACAAGAGCGTGGCCTCCTCTGAAATGTGGTTACTATGGGCACAGTTCCCCCCCCGCCCCCGTGTGGCTTCAGCCCCCTCCACGCCCCTTCCAGGAACTCTCCTGGAGCCCAGTCTCCCAGACAGTGATTTCACATTGGGCCAAATCGAGACTGAAGTATCTGAGCATCATCTGATAAAGATGCTCACAGGGTGTTGGAATTTGTATACATATGTGCACACCGAATACTAGTACAATATATAGTAAAAACACGTGTACTTAATTACATTGCGTGTTCTGATTTTTTGTAAATAACCATTGGCAACAGAACTGATACAACCCCGAACATTTATTTCCATGGCTTAAGGCAAAAACAAAAACAAAAACAAAACAAAAACAAAAAAACCCAAACGGCAGTTATTTTTTTTCAGGTAAAAATCATGTTTCATGAAAAAAGGCTGGGGTTCATCTTCCGCCTCACATAAGTGCTGTTCCTTGAGACAGCCCCAGCAAGGCGCCTTCCACTACTCACAGGATATTTAAAAGACATCACTGGAAGGGTTAAGATTCAAGAAAATTCATAATTTTACTGTCTACTGTTTTATCAAGAACATTTTTAGGGGAAACTGGCTTTTGGGGAACCTGGGAGGCTCAGTCAGTTAAGCGTCTGCCTTCAGCTCAGGTCATGATCTCAGGGTCCTGGGATCGAGTCCTGCATCAGGGTCCCTGCTCAGCGGGGAGTCTCTCCTCCCTCTGCCTCTGCCCCTCCCGCTGCTTGTGCTCTCTCTCAAAAAAATAAAATCTTAAAAAAAGAGAGAGAGAGAGAGAAACTGACTTTTTATTTTCTGTGGGTGAAGAATGTAATGGCCACAAGGCCAGTTTGGTATTTGGTTTCCCGCTGAGGTGCGGGAAGATTTGCCCAGTATTCTCTCACAGCATCAGTTCCAATGTCGGCATTATTTTTACATGAAGAAATGACTGACGCCCACACTACGGCAATGCAGACATAGGGATTTGATGGACATTTTCTCAAAAATGAACAAAATGAGTCCATCCCTTCATGGAAAACAACTGACAGGGTTTGTTACCAAAGGTACAATTGGAGCTTTCCATTGAAAATTAAGATTTTAGAAAACTCATGTGTTCCATGTGCTTAACAACTTTCCAATACGTCATGAGTTTTTTGATCGGATGACTGGTCATATTTGTAGATTTTTAAAAGATTGTATAAGGACATATGTCAATTTTTGGAAGATCCACACAACCATCGAACTATCATTTTCCAAAAGACCAAAACCACGCGTGGGTAAAAACCCATTCAAAATGCAAGAATGGCTGGTGGATTTTAATGTAACAAAATACTGAAATTTCCTTGCTATAGCTTCAGATTACATTGCACAAATTCTTTGGGAAGTTACCACTTAACCAAGTTTGTGTGTAAAAACAAAGAAGAATATCAACAATTATATGAAAAGGTTATTAAAATGTTTCTTTTTTATCCAACTATGTATCTATGCGAGGCTATAGTCTTTTCAAATACTTTGATCAAGATTACTTATTACAAAACATTAAATACTGAAACAGGAGAATCCAGCTGCTTTCTTTTAAAACAAGCGATCAAGAGACTTGTAAAAATGTAAAATAATCCTATCCTTCTCCCTTTTTTTGAAAATCATGGCATTTTTCATTAAAAAATTTTGTATCGGGGCGCCTGGGTGGCACAGTGGTTAAGCGTCTGCCTTCGGCTCAGGGCGTGATCCCGGCGTTATGGGATCGAGCCCCACATCAGGCTCCTCCAATATGAGCCTGCTTCTTCCTCTCCCACTCCCCCTGCTTGTGTTCCCTCTCTCACTGGCTGTCTCTATCTCTGTCGAATAAATAAATAAAATCTTTAAAAAAACATTTTGTATCAACAGGGATGGGTTTCGCATTGTCATTTTGAATAAATATTTTAATATTGAATATTGCATTTTAAATAAAATTTTTAGTTTTAATTCCTAAAGTGATAAATATAAATAGATATTATCCACATTTTTTTAAAAAGGCTCTTTGGGGATCTTCACTAATTTTTAAGAGTGTAAAGGGGTCCTGAGGCCAATGACTTTGAGAATTGCTAGTTTAAATATTTACTATAAATCAAGCTAACAAACCGTAAAATAAAATGTAATCTGTCCTCCTATGCTGACAATTCAGGGATGAATCTGGAACTTTTCTCCTTTGGAATATGAGTGTAGAGAGGGGCATTCCCTAGCCCTCACCCTGAAGCCTGGCTCCCTTTTCCTCTCCATGCACCACATGCGGCCTCAAGACAGGTGAGCAGGTGAAGACCCAGGTCACTCGTCCAAGCAGATACCCTCCTGCTGCAAACAGCCCCCACTTTAGGCCTAGTAGCACAGGCATCAACAGCAAGGACCGCTGTCACAAGGACAGAAACCTTCAGGAGCCCTGCAGGCTTTGGGCCATTTGGGAGGAAGTGCAGGACTCCAAGGACTCGTGGTTTAGCTTAGACACCAGGCGATGCGGACAGATTCCAAGTGAGCATTTCCCCTCTGCCCTGCGAACTCCTCCACCCCGTCTCCAGAAGGTGTGGGTCAAAAAAGGGTCACAGGGAGCCCTCTGAAACACAGGCCGTCTTCCTACTCTTCCCTGGGTCTAAACACAGGATTCTTTGGCAAATTACTTTTCTCTCCAAACCCCAGTTTTGTCTCTGTAACCAAGACAGTGAGACTGGATTCCATGCAGTGCAAATTCCCTAGGATTCTGTTTCCTTCCTAACCCATAGGACACCGTGCAAAGGAAGGGGACAATAATTTTTTCCTGAGTAATCAAAATAATTTGAAAAGCATAAAACACTCTAAAAATTGCAGGGCACATTACATGACACTCACAGAACCCTTTTCCCTCCCACCAGTAAACTGAAGCAGAGAGACTCTAAAACAATTCTGTCTCATCTTCCTTTTTACTGATCTTAAATTCCATAGAATGACGAAAAAGGCTTTTTCCTTCCTGTACTTTTCCCCCTGTTAATCCTGTCCATGAAGTCTTGATAAAAGAAAGTAAAGGGGCACTAATGTGTCATCCAAAGGGTAATAAAGTGTGATTACCCTGGCTCAGCCTTCATTCATGCCACTCTGCTAGTCTGTCCTACTTCCGCTACCAGTCTGGAGTGAGAAAGATAATAGAATTCCATCGACCTCCACCACTGGAAACCATCGTCCCCGGATCCTTCCCCCACTCACTCAACTATAGCAGAGTTAAAGTCTCTTTCCTGTGTGCTTCTATATAGCACCTTATACTTCTTTTTTTTTTTTTTAAAGATTTTATTTATTTATTTGACAGAGACAGCCAGCGAGAGAGGGAACACAAGCAGGGGGAGTGGGAGAGGAAGAAGCAGGCTCCCAGTGGAGGAGCCTGATGTGGGGCTTGATCCCAGGACCCTGGGATCACGCCCTGAGCTGAAGGCAGACGCTTAACCGCTGTGCCACCCAGGCGCCCCAGCACCTTATACTTCTAATAGCATATATCAAATGTGTTTTCTTTGTTAATTTTTATATCTTTCTCATCATTAGAGTATCCACTGCTCTAAGACAGAAAAGGTGTTTTCATGAGTTCTGTTCTTTCCAATGATTGGAATGCAATACATTTTATCAGATTGAATCAGCCATAAAATGTCCACTGATTGTAACTGTGAAATTTCTCTGATGATGATGGCTTTACACATTAAATGATCTCAAATAAATACTAGAGATTTGTCCACTTGACAAATACCTACTCGTCCTGGAAGACAGCTCACCAGTCCTTTCTTCCCCCGGTACATAAACCACACTGTCCTTGACACACGTAGCTTTGGTTCATCAAAAACATTACCCCTCTCTTATGAAACTTTTAGAAGGAATATCTGAGTTGCTGCAATTGTAAGCAGAATCCTCCTAGGAAGATACTTTATAGTAGCATTTTGTAGCCTGTTTTCTACATAACAGAGTCCTCTGAACTATCCCATGAAAAAGGCATCTATAACGAAGCAAGACTTGGAAAGGCTGCATATTCTACCCTAATAGATGTTCCACATAGAACAGTACTGTGAGAAGTCTGTTTAAAGAGAAATAAGGAAACTGTTTAAATTTATCTTTTAGCTAGGTTTTTTTTTTAATTTATGTTTTATTCTTTGGGCCAACAGTTTCTGTTTTTTGTTTTTCTCCCTTCACTTTGTGCCTATAAACATACCAGGGAATTCTAGTTCTATGGAAAACACTCTAGGAAATTGATAGGAGAAAAACCAACATTTTTTATGAATCCTTTCATGCCACGTCCCCTTCACGCATCGTAGCCCAGCAGTAATGAGAAGACTGAAAGTGATTTCTTTTCAGAGAATTTGGCCGCTGACTAATGATGTAAGAATCTGATCTAGTTTCCTTCTGCAGGGTCGTTTTGTTTTTTGCTTTTTTTGTTTTTTTGTTTTTTGACAATCTCATGAAGTGTTGACTCATTTCTGTTCCCAACAATTTGTGAGATTGGCAGTAAAGCGTGATCTTTGTTTTATAGAAAAGAAAAAGGTTCACTAGGGTTAAGTGACTTCCCTGTCCCCCAGTTGGCAGGTGGCAGAACCAGGGTTATGGCATTGGCTTTCTAACTCCTGAGGGGCTGCTTTGGGGTTCCATGCTGTCTCTCATATGGGGCACGTTGGTTTGGGGGATGTGATTTTTTACCGCCACATCTCATGTTTATTGAGTCACAAGGAAAATTCTAGTGTTGGCTCTAGAGGCAGCAAATCTGAGCTGGAATCTCAGCTCTTCCGCCGGTTTGGTGCGTGACCCCTCCAAACTTTGTCGTCCGTCAGAGGTGCTTCCTCATCTGCAAATGGAGCATATCGTTTACGTGCAGGGACTGTTGTCAAGTTTCAGATCATCTTCATAAACACTGGGCTCATTCCTGGCCACCGTCCCCGCCCAGGAACTATCTGTCGCTGAGCAGCCCTTTGCACGGTGGGGGTGGGAAGCCTCTTTGATTGCAAGCAACTATTTGATATGAAAGCCGCTTCAAACCAAGAAGTCTATTCTAAACTTCCAGCCTCTGAAATAATTTGAGAGGTGTAGAATTCCAACCACTGCATTATCTTCACTGGTAGATAAAACAAGTTGAGGTTTATGAGGCAGGGATAGGAGGGTCTGAAGGTAATGGAATCACCCAGCCTGTATCTCTGAGATGCCAAAGGACTGGATTTCCTGAGACTCTCATGGCTATCATCTACTGAGCCCTGGCTATGCTCGGGCACCTTCCCAGGACATTTAAGTGCACTGTCTCTAACTCTCACAACAATAATGCTTTGTAAGCATTATTAGTGGTATTATTACCCTCTTACAGATGGGACAATAACAATTCACGTTTCTTAAATAACTATCCCAATCACAAACTGCAATAAGCATCATTGTATATACATTTCTGCTCACCTGAGCACAAGAGCACCTCAAAGTGGAATTGGGATCAAAAACTGTGGCCACTTAAAATTTTGATAGATTCTACCAAGTTGCCCCCCCCGAGAAAGTTTGCACAGAACTCATACTCCTCAACAACGAATAAGTGTCACTTTTCCCCACACTTTGGCAATACTGTTAATCACATACTTTAATTTTTCTTTCCAATTCGATGGGTAAAAAAAAATCCCATCAAAGGTGCTTTAATTTATAGAGGCTTAGTAACTTGTAAAAATGTGTATTGGACATGTAGCGTCCTTTTTCTTTTGACTACACGTTATATCCTTTTCTTTCAGGTTTTTTTTTTCTTTGGTTGTTTGTCAAAGACAACTTGACTTTATCAAGTGTGTGGCAAATATCTTCGTTAATTCAAAACAAACTGAAGGACGCCTTGTGGCTCAGTCAGTTGAGCAACTAACTCTTGATTCAGCTCAGGTCATGGTCTTGCGGTCTTGAGATGGAGTCCCATGTCGGGCTTGGAGTGGGGCGTGGAACGCGCTTAAGATTTTCTCTTTCCCTCCCCCTACCCCAGCTTGCACACATGCTCTCCGTCTCTCTAAAGAAAAAAATAAAGTAAAATAAAATAAAATAATTTTTAAATAAAACAAACTGAAAAAAATCACGGTTTCCATCATTGGGAAATAAGTTCATAATTTATGGTATATCCATACAATGGGATATCATGAAGTTACTAAAAGGGAAAGGCAAATTTTCTGCACTGATTTGGAAGGATGCCCAGGATGTATTGTTAAATGGGCCAGAAAATAAAATTATATGTATAATAGACCCCCCCCGCTGAGGCATTCCTGTACACATTTATACATTTGTTAATTCATGAATAATAAAAAGATCTGGAAGTGTAGGTTTCTAGCAAGTATAAATAGCCTTGAGAGAAAGAGTAGCTTTTACTTGTCACGTTTTCGTAAAATGAGCATATGTATTACTCCTATTATACTTTCTAAATAATATTTGATATATATAGGGATACACACAAAACCACGCACATATACTTCGTAAGATTGGTTTTAAAAAGTCACTTCCTTTTAGGTGACACAGTCAATAACAGGTCAGCCAGGCCTCCCCTGAGCAGAAACAAGGCGTTTCTACAGCACAGTGAAGCTCCCAGTGCAGGCTTTGACAGCCTTCCCACTGCCCAGGAGGGAAGGTGGGGGCTGAGAAGACACCAGAAGATTGCAGCATCATTAGTGATGAGGTGCGTGGTGTTTTCTCTTACTCACAATGATAATAGCAGCTCTCGTGATCTTGTGAAACAGAGGCTTTTGAGAAACTGCATTTCCAAGGCTGAGCTCAAGGTACTTCTGTTGTGAGTATGAGCGAATGGACAGGAGGGGACCAATTTTCCAGAAAGGAGAAAAGAGGATGAATGATGCTAGAAGCAGAGGTTAAGTGAATCATGGCTGAGGAATACAGCAGCAGATTACACGGGATCGTCCCACCCACCGTGAGAGGCTGACTGCTTTGCAAAAGACCTTGGGGAACAAGAGGAGGCAAGAGAATAAATTTCCTGGTTTTTCAAACTTTGTTTCTGAAGAATCCCTAACATCAGCGGTCAGAGAAGGTGCACCTCCTTATAAACTGAATTTAAAGTGTCGTATTTTCTTAATATCCCTATGAGTTTTTAATTCTATTCTTTAATTCATCTGCGCTAGTTATAATAGAAAAATAATTGCTATTCCCCATATTTTCAATGATATCCGTTGACTAAGAAAATTAACTGTGTGTGTGCCCTAAGGCGTGTACAATACTCTCCGGGAAGAGGAGAGACTTTGGGACCAGGCAGACCTGGCTTTGATCCGCTTCTCAGCTGTCCTGGTTCATGCCATTCAGTCCCTCAGCTGAACCCTCCTCATCTGTAAGAGGAAGAGAGTAATTCCATCTCCCTGGAACCGTGTGAATTAAACAGTGGCTTAAATAAGATAGAGTTAAAATGTGTTCTCCTATAAGAGAACTTTGGAGATGTTGGTCCAAAGCTGAATCCAAGAGACTCAAGTTCCTTCTGTAGTTCTGATCTACCGTCGTTAGTCCGTGGCCTTACACTCAGGGCTGCCTTGACCTGCCTCGTGCTGGTGGCTTCAGCTACAGCCACCATGTCTAAATTCCAGGCAGAATGAAAGAAGGTGGAGGGAAAGGGGAAAAGGCAAGGTCCCAAAAGATGATGTACTTTCAAAGAAACTGAGGGTGTGATGTTTTAGTTGGTTATAGGGCTGCCCCAAATAAAAATGCAATTCTGTGAATAAGGACAAAGGAAAGAATCGCTAGCAGGTGGGCAATCAGCAGTCTCTGTCACCAATAACTCGAATGATGTACCAATAGCTAGAAGGAATTAACACCACCAACAGCCCGCAGCTGATGCATGCTCCTAGCCGTTACAGTTAAAGCGAGCATTTGGGGGCGGTAGTGTAGCTACTTTGTCCTTTTTAAATTAAATTAAATTTAATTTTTAAAATTTAATTTAATTAATTTTTGAGAGTGAGAGAGAGAGTGTATGTGAGTGGTGTGGGGAGAGGAGGGGCAGAGGGAGAGAGAGAGAGAATCCCAAGCAAGCTCCATGCCCAGGGCGGAGCCTGACATGGGGCTTGATCCCGTGAGCCTGAAACCATGACGTAAGCCGGAATCAAGAGTCCGATGCTCAACGGACTGAGCCAACCAGGTGCCCCATCCTTCATTTTATATATGAAATAACACAGACTTAGGGAAGTCAGTAAGTAGCAAGACCAGAATTTGAACCAAGCAGGGTCTGAACCAGCTTGCTTAAGGGAACTGCCTTCCAGTGCCAGGGTTGAAGGCTCCCACATATCATTTTGATGGATTTTCAAAATACCAATAGGGAGCCTTGAATTTTAAAAATGAAGTTGTTCAATAGAATTGCTGATGGCATCAGTTGTGTCTTTGGAGACAGACGCTTTACTAAAGGGACTGGATCATTAGCTGGCATTTTATTCACTGAAGCCTCAGCAAATATAGCCTCAAGCCTTTATCTCTTTGATATTTTGCTCATAACAGAGAAACTTCCTTCTGGTGCAAAGGTGATCATGGATATTCATTCACTTGTGCGATCATTCACTGTACATTAAAATTTTGGATTGCTCACTGTGTGCTAAAACTAGGTTCCGGTCAAGGGTCTGGGAAAACAAAGATAAATAAGGCAGAGTCCCTAGCCTCAAAACTCAGAGGGGTGGGTTTTTTAAGCGGTTCAAACACAACTCAAAGTAAGAAATACATTGTACATCACAACCCCGTACATCACACAGATGAGAATGCACGCACGACACACTCAAATTTCATCAGACAACACTTAATCTACAGTAAACATGCAATGCACTCTGGTTTTTTCTATCTGTTCTCCTCCACACAACAGTACTCTATTCCTTCTAGTCTATTCTATCTCAATTGTTTGTTTGCTTGCTTCTTACACATTGAATGCCCCAACTAACATTACTCCAAGACACTAATGGGTTGTGATCTGTAATTTGAAAAAAACACTGGTCTATGGCAAGAGAAAGGCAACTAAACTGATAAATTCAAGTAATATGGGAATACTTTAAGAGCCACATAGATAACGAATTCTTGGACCTTAAAGAAAGAGGCTAATTCTTCCTGGGAGATGTTAGGGCAGGAACACGAGGCTGAACTCTGAACTGAGCCTTGAGGGATGAGAAGGAAACTTCCAGGTGGAAAATGCGAAGGAAGCAGCATGTGTGGGTGTGAGGGTACGGTAGAAAGCCAAGCAACGTGGGCCTGGGCATCACAGGTGGTCAGGGGAGATTGCTAGCTCGGACTCATCCGGCAAAGGACAAGCACGCCATGAAAGAGCCTGTGCCAGCTGGAGACCCCCCAGGGCTCAGATGCAGCTGATTTCACTCATCAGTCTGGTCTCTACCTCTGGCAGCCACGTGCACTGAACATCCGCCAGGCGCCAGGGACCTGTCACTGGTTGTGGTGCTGAAGTCACAGCGGACAGCAAGACTCCAACTTAATCTTGACACAGCAGTTTAAAGGAGATGCTGGACACTACACAAGACATTTTTGTGCCCTGTGATTAGTTCTCGAATAGTGGGATACCCCTCATGCAGTGGGTATGCGAGGCTAAAAGATACGTGTCCTGTCTGTGACAGCGGGGACAGCTCCACGGGGTTGAGTGTAGAAACATAAACACTAGGAGTGTCAGCTGCTTGAAGGTCCCTGGCTGTGGGATGGTCCTTCCCACACCCCGCTGGTGGGAGTCTAAATTCACATAACATGTCTGGAAAGGGACCTGGCAAAATGTTTCCACACACTTACAAAGGTGCATGGCCTCTGGCCAAACAGCTTTGGTCATACGAGGTCATCTGACACGTAATTCTGAGAGACCCAGACCACAGGAGGCCACTTCATCTCCCCGTGGTGTTGTGTTCAGAAAATACAATCCGGCAACCAAATGGATTTGAAATCGGTCCCAATCTGAATTCCGTCTTGGGAAGAGCACTGAAAGGGATCCAGCATAGCCTCTGTTAGATCTGCTGTCATACACCAGAAAAGTGTGAAGGGCTTTGTCCTGTCTGTGCTCCGTGCCAGAGTAAGCTTGGGGACAGGCAGGCACGCAGAGCGACAGGCGGACAAAACTATCCAGAAATTAAACTTATTTGGTATAAGGGAGAGCAGAGAGCCAAAGCCAGCCAGCCATGATCTCCCTGGAAATTTGTCCGACACTAGGCCTTTTCACTCTCACAAGGTGTGAAATTAGGGAGGGAGTTAGGAGAAAATTAAGAAAATCTTGCTTAAATTCCCTCAGTTAATATCTGGATTTCATTTATACAGATGAAAAATTGCTCCAAATGTGCAAAGCAATGATTAATTAAGTAATGATTTATTCTTATGTTACAATATTTGCATCCATTGACTGTCATGCTGTAGAAAAAATTGTCAAGGAAATGGGGAAAGCAGGATATAAGGATATAAAAAGAATAGTTAAGAGAAAAAGAGAACAGTAAAAAGCATGCCAAACTCTTAACATGAAATATTTTTATCGTATTCTTTTTTACTTTTACTATTTTCTGTATTTCCTTTTTTTAAAGTTTTATTTATTCAAGTGATCTCTACACCCTAGATAGGGCTCAAACTCACCACCGAGAGATCAAGAATCCTAAGCTCTTCCAACTGAACTAGCCAGGCACCTCTACTTTTCTGTATCTTTACATTGCCTATAATGCACATGTATTCCTTTCTGTACGCAGAAATTTATTTTTTAAAGCCATTGGCTGGACAAGGGAAATTACTAAAATTTGGAACTAGGAAGTAATTATAAAGACTGGTTTTAACCTCTAGAAGCCTTGTAGGCTTTATCATTGCATTTCACTGTTCTAGAAAGTAGGGCCCAGGAAGCTGGCAAGATGATAATTATATTACATAAAATTTGAGCACGAGACATTGGTTGTGTAAAGTATTAAATGGTGTTTTTTTATTTTTTATTTTTTTAAATTTTTATTTTTTTTAATAAATGGTGTTGTTTTAAAAGGGTCCTCTAGGGGCGCCTGGGTGGCTCAGTAGGTTAAGCAACTGCCTTGGGTTCAGGTCATGATCCCCAGGGTCCTGGGATGGAGTCCCATGTCACACCCTGTTCAGCGATGAGTCTGCTTCTCCTTCTCCCCCTGTCCCTTCCCCTGCTCATGATGTCTCTCCCTCTCTCTCAAATAAATTTTTAAAAATCTATAAATAGATAAATAAATAAATAATAAATAAATAAATAAATAAATAATAAAAGGATCCTCTAGTCAAGTGCAAGGCTCCATAGAGCCTTTTCCACTGATCGTCACAATATCAGCAAGTGAACACTTTATTTTTTTAGTCTTCACAGCAATCTTAGGAGTTGACTATTGTCCACATGTGTCGGATAAGGAAAGTTAGTCTGGTGGTGATTAAGACATTTACGCGGACCCACAGATAACAGACGGAGCCAGGATGTGAGTCACATTTGTCCCTTCAGCTAAGCTACGTGGCTACACTGCAGGAAACATCAGGTCATTTGCAATAAGAGAAAACCAACAGGCTTAGGGATAAGCAGTTACAACATGGGCCAAAAATTCACAGAAAAGCAATCCTTTACTTCTTTCTTTTCCATAGAGCAGTGAGGAGTAGGAAGCAGAAAGTGTTGTCTAAATTTTAACACAACCCTTACGAGTTGCCTGGTTTTTTTTGTTTTTTTGTTTTTTTTGGTTTTATTTTGTTTTGTTTTTTAACAGAAAATTTTCTATTATTACCACAGTAGTTGCAGACAGTTCCCAGAAGACAATTGAAAAGCCTGATAGGTTGAAATTTAAGCCTACAATTCACCTTGGAAAGAGTCAGAGTTGATCACTACTACCATCCCTCCTCCCTCTGGCTTCCAGCTCTGATCACTGAGGCCTAACCCATGAAGCTCTGTCCCAATTGGGCATTTAAGCATATGTTGGCCACCATGTTGGCCATGACAAATGTGAATCATGAGCATGACCACCAAATCAGCCCCTCCTTCTGAATGGTCTAGGTTCAGCCCCGTTTGCAAGGCTCTGACTTGCTTTTTCTTTACGAACTCTGAATTTCTAGAATTTTCTTTTTCTCGAATGTCCCTCCACTCCAACTTGTCTGAGGCTTGAATTTTCCGCCACCATAGTCGGCAAAGATTGTCTTCTGTCACTGCTTGCCTGCAAAGCTTCACTGTGTGGCGAGGACTCCTTTTAGGAAGCTCACACAGTACCAGAACCCCTCCAGCGATCCCGCTCAACCTTACAGCACCTGCCTTTTCTTTTCCCTGCCTTTGAGACCACCTGCCAAAACCACCTGCTCAGATAGCCCCACCTAATGATGAGCCCTGAGGCACCCCTCCCCAGAAATCGGCTCAGTCTGTTCCAAGCACTCCCAAGAGAAACAGTGCTAATTTCCGTTTGTCATTCCTTCTCCTTCTCGTGCTTTTTTAATGTGGGGGTCGTGCAATGGAGTAAGTTGGAATTAAGGAATAGCCTTAAATTTCAGTAAATATTGTTCGACTTTCCACTGCACTCTAGGCATCATGCTAACTCCTGTGGGTTGTGGAAATGCTCGAAGGATATTCTCACCCTTATTGTGGGGAGTTCACTGACTTTTGAGTAAAGAAAAAACGGGAAAAAGCAATTCTAAGACACGTTGAAATGAGAGCAATGTGGTTTGGAAATGAAGAACAAGGAATAATCGTTTTGTCTGTGGCCATCAGGAAAGCCTTTTGGAAAAGGAAGGATTTGAGCTAAGCTTTGAAGAAGAGGTAAACTAGATACAGGTGGAGAAAAATATTCTGGGCTCGGGTAAGGAGAAAGTGAACATACAAGATAGTGTATGTACATTTCAGTCTTGAGAATTTTCTGTATGGTTGGGAGTGAAGGCTCTTAGAGAGGAGCTATAAGACGATCTGAAAAGTTAGCTTTGTGCTTGAACCCTAAACATCATGGTGAGGACTCTGAGCTTTGTGATTCAGCAGAGTTAAGACGGGGTTTCGAGCACAGGGTATGTGTGGTGCTTGCCTAATCATTCCCTAAAGCTTCTCCCCTCCCGAAGGGGGTCTCCCGGTGTAGGCAGGTAGGACTTGGGATAGTAGATAGAATGGATGGCAGAGAGGGAGACTAGAGACAGGAAATTCCTGTAAGCAAAGAGGGAAGATGTGAGTCCCGACAGTGCAGAGGCTGTGGGAAGCTAACAGCTGTGACCACACTGGGCAGAGAATCTCTGTAACCTGCAGCCTGATTTAGCGGATCAGATTGCAGGTTGTGGTAATTAAGGTTGCAAAACATTTTCCATTAAGGTCTCCACTTTGGACACTCATACTTACTTATCCTGGTCCCAGTTTCTGAGGGTTAATTTCAGATCGAAGGCAGCTTTTAGGAAATATATACATTTTTTCAATTTCATTTGCACGATATCGAAAAGAATTAAAACCACATTTCCATTAGGAGAAAAAAGAAGAGAAAAAAATATTATTCTTAGTTTAAATATCTAATATCTGAGAGGTCTATTTTAATATGTCACACTCACACTGCCTTCAGCTGGGTACAAAATAAGAAGTAAGATTTGGTGGATTTCATTCCAACCAAGAATTGAAAACAAACAGCAATTTGACCCTCGGGGATTTTTTTGTTTTGTTTTTTGCCTGTTTGTTGGTTTTAAGACCATTGAAACCTGTCCCTGAATGAACTTGTGAAATGACAATCTGGTGTAAACAGGACTCTTTCCTTCCCAGGGGAGGCTGGAGCCAGTTTGGAGGCTTGGGGCCCCAGACAAGGAATACCCTCCATTAGGTTTGAACAGCCACAGGTCTTAAATTCAGAAGGTCGCTTGGAGAGACGGATAACAGAAGCACAGTAGGAACAAGGACCCTTCAATCTGGAGGGAACACTAAACATCACTGGCTCCAACGTTTTCACTTTAAAGAGGAGGAAGCTGAGTTCCGAGAGATGAAACCACTTGCCCCAAGCCCAATGTTAGCTTCTTACCGAACCAGAACCAGAATGTGGGGTTTCTTTATTTTCAGATCCTAGCAGTATTCTGTTCAACACTATTCATCGCCCCACACCTTGCCTGAAGTTTCTCAGAGCCCAAAGCAGCAGGTGGCTGGGGAAAGCACTCTCCCCACTCAGTGGCTAGCAGGTGGCAGGAGGCTGGGAGCAGAGAGGCAGAGCCTCAAGATGACTAGGAATGCTGAGATGCTTGTAAATATGCGGTCAAAAGCATTCTTTCCACAGAGTCTCCTTCCCCACTGCCATGTCCCCTCCCCCAAGCTACTTCCAGCCATCCAGCCCCTTTCAGAGTTGCCCTCAACGCTCATTTCCATTTTAAGGTGATTTCACCTTCCTCTCTCTAATCTTTGTTCCATTCTTTCATGTCCAAATCCCCCACCCAAAGCAGGCCAATGCTTGCTGTCTTCCAATTCAAAAGTGACTGTTTTCCTGGAAAGTTCTAGATCTCTTCTTACACTGATGAAAAGCCAAGGTTGTAAGCATTGGGGACATTTCTAAGCATCAGCTTTTTGAATAGTTTGGGGACTGGCTCCTTAGACCGTGGAAGCAGCAACAAGAATGATGAATAGGCTTGAATTAATCTCTTCTTGCAGCTGCATCATGAATTCCCCAGCCACAAACTGTTAAACCCAGAAGCACCTTAGAGAATATAAATGAGAAAATATAATATCACATTTGTTCCTCCTTGTCGAGGTGGGAAAATAATATATCTTTCGATATCATTGCTGTAAGTGGACAAGACAAGGAAATTCATTACCGCAATTTTCATCGTGTTCCTAAACATGGGAACCGAATGGCGAATAAGCCAAGAAACACAGACAGATCTCAGGACTACAAAGCCCCGCAGCGTGCTGGGCTCTGTCGGGCACCTTCGTACACGTTATCTCACCTGCTATTCACATCAAACCTCCCCAGTAGGTTCTTAATTATTGCCTCCCACGTTTACAATTTTTCTACTGAATTCTGCTGCCTCTGAGATCAAGTCCTTAAGCACAGATGACAAGAGAAGTTATTGAGACGTCATGGTCTAGGCATTATTGCTTGGTACATTCAGTTCTTCTCATCCTCAGAATCCCCCTATGAAGGAAGTATTATTTTTCTCATTTTACGGATGAGAAGACTAAGGTGCAGGGGAGTTAAGTAATGTTCCTCCAATCACACAGCTCTTACATGGTAACGACACCAGGATTTAAACCGAGCCACTCCGGCTCCAGAGCACAAACGCTGTAATGCCCCAATTTCCTTCCATTTTGCTCCTTTCCATTCCATTTTATTCCATTTGTCCTTCCTCCTTTCCTCCCTGTCTTCCTCCTTGCTTTCCTTCCTCTCTCTTACTTTTTTCTTCCGTTCACTGAACACCTCCCATGTGCACAGGGTTGTGCATAAGATGAATGAGCTACAGTTAAGGAACTCAGAGGGAAAGAGACACATCAACATATTTTAATAGGTGTCGTAAACATGACTGCAGAGATACGTAACCATTTTTATATCATATACGCACACACATGGGTGCACACACGTGCTCAGTAGAGCCATCACGGGATTTCCTGCTTTTCGGTCCTCGATCCCAAGCCATGGCCTACTGTCTGAATTGCAGCAGGTGATTCTGTTAAAATGCCAAGTCAGATCATGTCGCTCCTCTCTGCAAAATTGTCCAAAGCCTCCAATATCACGTAGAGTAGAAGCCAAAATTCTTCAGTGGCTGCGGAGTCCTCCAAGATCTGGACCCATGGCTGCGTCTCCTACAGCTCTCACTACTTGAGCCGTACTAGTCCCCTCTCTCTTCCCTGCCCTTGTGAGACTTTGCTGTCCCCTGGAATCCTCTTCTCTCAAATGTACCTGTGTGGTTTATTCCCTTGCCTCTTTGAGGTCTTTGCTCAAATGCCAACTTCTCGGTGAGGCCCTTTCCGACCACCCTACCCCAGGACTCGATTCCCCTTTGCTGCTCTCTTATCCCCTAGAACACTTGTCACCATTCAACTCATTATTTTGCTCTTCTCAGCATCCACTCCACTCCATCCCCCAGAATATAAGCTTCAATAGCAAAGGGATTTGTATCTGTGTTGTCTACTTATGCCTCCCTGGAACCCAAAATAATGTTTGCCATATGAATGCTCTGTAACTATTTACTGAATTCATGAAGAAAGTATTTAACAGTGGAGCGAAAGAAGCAGTGACAGGAAATTCTTCACAGAGATGGAGACCTTTGAACTGATTGCTGGACAGCAGGGTGAGGAAGAAGCATTTATATGAAGACGTGGGAATCAGAAGCAGCACAGCCGACAGGGTTCTGTGGGCAGTTTGGCAGGTCTGGATCTGAGCATGAGCAGTGGGAACTGGAGTGAGAGGGGGAGATGAGGAGCAGATGAGGGACCGCCTCCCACAGGAAGGTCAGAGCATCCTTGCTCTAGCGTTGGGGTTTAAGCATGGGAGTGACTGATATGATTCACATATTCTGTCACAAGGTAAGGCCTGTGTTTTTGCTAAATATAGTTTTCTAAAATATTGTAGCAAATGAAGAAATAATAATACAGCTCAGATGTTAAAACCAACCAACCAACCACTGCCATCGCCCTACTTTCGCACTCCTGATGTGAACGAGGGCAATGACAGTGGAAACCAAGAGAAAAGGATGCCTTTGATTGTCACTGAAAAGAAAGAACATTCATGAAATTGTGGCCAATCAGCAGGGAGATTCTGGAAGGAGTGTGAAGAAAAAGAAAAATCGAAACTGATCCCCAGAGTTTAGGCTTCATAATGAGGCGGACAAAGAGGAGAAGGAAGAGGGTCCAAGTTGGGCATCATTGCTTCTGCTTGAGGAATGGCACATTGGAAGTTCTTGGGCTATATTCAGAAGAACATGGGGGAGGACAAGAGGAGGTCAGCACAACCGTCTGATTAATCAGGAGTGGCCCAGAGCCCTGTACAAATAACATAGGTGCACGGATTCGCCTTCTGCCTAAGCGGGGACTGGCTAGCTGGCCCATTCTGGAAGCCATTCAGCTGGGCTGTATCCAGATGGCCCACATCACCACCACCTGTGGTGCCCGTTAAACAAGCAGATTCCGTAGGTCTAGGTTTGTATCTGTGCCTGGTTTTTTGTTTTTTTTCTGTTTTTAAGATTTTATTTATTTGTTTGAGATCGAGGGCACGCACTCTTGAGCCAGGGGAGGGGCAGAGAGGGAGGGAGAAGGACAAGCTGACTTTGTGTTGAGTGCAGACCCCAGTTTGGGTCTCGAGCTCACGACTCTGAGATCATGACCTGAGCTGAAATCAAGAGTCAGACGCTCCATCAACGGGGCCACTCAGGCACCCCTACCTGTGTCTATTTTTCACAAGCACTGTCAGGGGAGTCTGATGCTGGTGGTCCAGGGACCATACTTAGGGAAACGCTAAGGTAGGCAAAAGTGAAATCCCTGCTAATTGCTCCCATGGGACCGGTCCCAGGGCAATCTCTGCCTCTGCATCCGTCTGTATTTCCAGCCCGCTTCCAATACTACATCCTCAAGCTCAATTCACATCCATGGAACATATTCCACACTAATTGTCAGATTTAATTCTCACAACCCTGAGAGGTAGATATTATTTGCTACATTTGGAAGATTAAAGGATCTGAGCTCAAAGACTTTAAATAAATTGCCCAAGTTCCTTGAATTAATAGGTAATAACAGACAATCATAATTCTATCATCTGATCCCAAGGCTTGTACCTTTTCCACTGTGGCACAGACCTTCCTCCATGAAGGTTTCTTTACCTGTGAATCATTTCTTTTTTTAAAAACTTATTTTTAAGTACCATAACTTTCAGCACTCGTTAGCACATGGTGCGTTATCAGCTAGCAGGTTTCCACATATGAGAATTATATCCTTAACTCCACGTCTGTCACAGACTGTCTCTTATTTCCTGTACACCCCAAAAAGCCTGACATTCATGAGAGCATTCAGTAGGAGCTCAATAAATGTAATCAGTTTCTCTGAAGTGCCGGCTGCTCCAAGGAGCAGCAGGTGTGGACTTCCTGTGTGCTCTTGGGTGACTCACATCGTGTCTTAAACTCCTCCTGTTTAACGTGAGGAAATTCACACATTTTTTTTGGCACTTGAGACACAGTGATTGGCGGAAAAGTCATGATATACTGTGGCCAACCGACAGCGAATCGAGGTAAGGGCGTTAATTTGCAAGTAGGCAATTAACTAAGAGGGAGGGTGTTCTTTCTAAAAAACTACATTTCCAAAGTCTCTTTGCTAGAAAATGAGTGGGCACTCCCTGCCCCCTAGAAAATCCATTTACTTCCCCCCAGAGCGGGATGACAGTAGTGCCCTAGAATCCTTTGAGGAGCAAAAATAGGTCTGGTGCAGAGATAAAGGGAGAGGTTCCAGGGCGTGCATAGAAGACAAACGCTGGGATCCTGCAGGCTTAGGGGCCAGCCTCTCCCTCCTCGTCAGCAACTCAGGGCCGAATCAAAGACATCTATACCATGAGAGATGGCTTCAGGGCCATTGATACCACCGCGACTTGTCACAAAGCTTGCTCCTGAGAAGGTAACAGGAATAAGGACCAAATTCTTATTGAATCAGGACCAAAGAGAATGATGACATGATCTCATTGAAAACTGAGGAACATTAAAGCAAGACCAAGAGATCAGAGACCTACAACTTTGCTTTATATCTAAAGAAACAAAACCCAAGGAAGTCCTTCCACTTCCAATCAACCTCCAAAGCGTAAGAAAAAAAAGGCAGCTGAACAAAATAGAGAGAGAGCAGTCCAATGATAGGAAAATGGCAAGTTTCAGATTTATGTAAATGGCATGAGAAGCCATCCAAAGACAATAATTAATTAATAACGCTAATCCCATCATGAAGGCACCACTCTCATGACATCATGTGAACCTAGTTACCTCACAGAAGCCCCACCTTACAGCATCACACTGAAGGTTAGGACTTCCATATATAATTTCGGGGACTGGGGGGGCACAAACATTCAGTCCATAACAAAACCTGAGGTTGATTTGGGCCAATTTATTCAAAATCGGAACTTCAGCTAAATTCGACAGAAACAAAGAGTTACCTGCAGTGAATAGTTTATAGATCTGTTCAAGAAGACAGTCACCCCAGGACCTGCGAGCATTGGTAAATATGATACAGGAATGTCTTCACACCAGTGACATGACAAAGCGGAAATATTTCCCTTATCCACAACCACTGAGCGTTGTCATTAATATATTTCGAAGCAGTTCCCACTGTATATTATTTTTACGTGGTGGGATATGGTTACACTTTACCGAAATGTCTTTTATTGTCATTCCATGGTGAGGATTGGTCCTTTTTCATCCTTTTGCCTTTTTTGTTTCCATTACCACTGCAAAATTGAGTGTACGAGCATTCCAGGCATTATCATTATTGCATACTGCAAACAACTGGACCCTGCCTGAAAATTTTAAGTGACACTCTGGTGTGTTGAATGAGCAAACTACGCATACCCTATCCCCGACAGCCCGTGTCTTTGGCCAAACTTATTATGACTAGAACATCAACACATCAAACTCATATTTAACATGAATCCAAGTTTTCAAGATGAACAGACTATGAATCCAACGGAATTCAAGAATTCAAGATGCTTTGAAGATTTAGGAATTTGAGACAATGGGAAATACTAAAGGCAAAAAAGGATCTAAGTACCCAACATGATGGTTTAAAAGATGAACCTTGGAGAGAACAGAGGGTGAATAAGCCTATAAATAAAATGAAACCACAGCAAAACGCTTCATTAAATCCTCCACAAAACGATGGCTTGGGAGACGTGCCCTCTAGGCCACTACCTGCAGTTGACTTAAGATTAGTCAAGACATCGTAAGTTTCAAGCACTCTTGTGGAGGGTGTAGGAGTTTGGGTCTGCGTGTGTACTGTGTGTATCTGTGTGTGTATGTGAATTTTTTTCAGTAAATAAAAAACAAAACAAAACAAAGAAGAGTGACAAGAGGGGGGAACAATTGAGAGGCAGAAAATTTTTAACAGTTAACACATCTTTAAATAGGTAAACTGTATCTAGTCATCACATCTCCTCATTTTGCACATTTGATGACAAAATCAGTGTTATTTGATCACAAACAAGACACAGTCACACTTCACCGTCTGTCAGAGGAGATGATTAACACAGATCTGGAAAAGGGTGGAAAACCTTTTTCAGTGGGCACCAGTAAGTTTCTTAGGAAGGCAACAGTCTTGGTTTAAAAAAATACTCTAATAAATATTTAGGGAAGGATGCTGAAAATATTCGGGCATGGCTATTAAAAGATAAAGTTTCAAAGCATATAACTAAACTGTTCTTAAGAATAAAGGAATGGGGACGCCTGGGTGGCTCAGTTGGTTTGGTGTCTACCTTCTGCTCAGGTCATGATCCCGGGATTCTGGGATCGAGTCCTGCTTTGGGCTCCCTGCTCAGCGGGGAGTCTGCTTCTCCCTCTGCCTGCTACTCCCCCTCCTTGTTCTCTCCCTCTCTCTTTTTCTCTGACCAAGAAAAGCAAAAAAAAAAAACAAGAAACAGAATAATTGGTTGTAGAGCAGAACGTTCAGGGACAAGAGAAATGATGAAGTCTGTGATCAAGTTGGTAGAAATGGCCAGTGGATTATTTTTAAAAAATAATTAATAGATTTGATTGTTTTTAGTACAGTTTTTAGATTTACAGAATAATTGAGCTGATGACACCTAGAGATCCATATGTCTACCTCCTTCATCCCCACCCCTGTGCAGTTTCCCCATCTATATGTTACATTAGAATAATGCCTGCTATTTGTAACACTTATCATTAATAAACCAATCTTGACATGCTATTACTTCGATAGTTAATAATGGTTTTATATAGAAAAGCTCACTGTCCCCTAAATCCCCTGTGCTTCAGTTATTCACCCCTTTATTCTTACCCTTCCTCCTGGCCCCTCCCAACTTCTCAGGTGGCTGGGAGCGGACATGGTGTCTTACTCATCTTGGTATATTTAGCAAGCCTAGCACTGTGTCTGGGATTTATAATTTTCATTCGTATGTCTTTAAAATGAATCAAATTCCACTAACAGCAGACTTAAGGCAGGTCTTGAACAGGGACAGTGAATAACAAAAGAGGGAACTTGGACACCAGAGGGATCTGAGATTGCTCCAGATCTGGAAAGCAGATGCCAAAAAGAAGGTAAAAGTGCAACGTATTTATTGGAGGGCAATGCCTCTGAAAGCTAGGGGAGAGGGAGAGGCTGGCAAGGAGAGCTTCAGACCACAGTGCAAGTTCAGTACCTGTGAAAATAAAGAGGGAAGGACAGCAGATTGGGCAAGAGGAACCCCAGAGTGAAGGTCAGCTCTGAGGTCTCAGCCAGCCCAACATGGTGTTCCAGAGCAAATACCCACTGGAGGATGTCCATGTTGCAGAGCAATAACCAAGTCCTAGTACCCCCACCATCCCTAGGCATCGGCCAGCACAGCTTAGAGACAGCGTGTCTTCTGCTCGGTGCTGCAAGGGATCCTGAAGATAATGCAGCTGGAAGCTGTCAGCTGCCTGCCCATCGGGCGGGTTCTCCCTTGAGAGAGATCTGGGAGGTGTTCCGCCATGACTCTCAGAGACACTTAGGCCAAGAGGGAACTCTTTGCCCAAAGGCAATTCCTACCGTAGCTCTGCTATGTTGTTGGAAATACTGTGGAAAAGTTGCATGTTTAAGTGCGCTCCTAAGCCAACTATGGATGTATCTGTTGTTTTGAAACAATTTCCAACCTATTTAAAGTAGAAAATTAAGAACTAGTTGTTGCCACTCGATTGCCAGGCGAGGTTTCCCCCACCCACACTGTACTTAAATCTACCCATTTATCTATTCCTCCTTTAATTTTTATGTGTGGGAACTGCTCTTGGGTGTTCACTTCCTAAAAATGGAAATGCATAAATTTACTTCAAGATTTTCAAAGTTGAATATTTATGCAAATATGTCCGTGCATAACATGTATTATTAGCAGGATTAAAGCTAAAAAAGATTCCATTTCTATTGAATAGATGACATCTCTTAAAGTTCCTAAACAAGGAGAAAAGAGACCATGCGGCCAGGGGGTTACTTTCCAAGGAAAGCACACGACCGCGCACCAATCCGAGGTATCAGAAAGAGCAGCTAAGCTCTACTTCTTTTCTTTCAGCACTTTTGACGTTTCTGTTTTTCCACCAGACTTTTTAATAATGGATATACTCTATGACACATGCCTTCCTTAAAGCGTTACCCTGTAAATGTTCTAATGGCTGTCATGGAAACAGCTGAAAATGCTTTATTTTAAAGTCCTGGTGTTAATGATCATATTGAAGTCCGTTGCCCTAGGACCTCACAAAGGTATTTTCCAAACACACTACCAACTTTTATAGCTTTAAGTAGGATCATTTGGTTGAAACAATTATATAACAAAAGACTGCAGCTCATTATATGTACTCAACAAATTATTAAATTAGTCTGAGCTCATTTATACTAACTGATCTCAAAATACATATTAAAAAGTAATTTTCTAGAATGAGTTTCATAAAGGAGAAAAATAAGCTTGAGTTTTTATTCAAGCTAGTAGTGCGCTAATATCCCCTCTTGTTTGTTTAATACTTGTAAATAAATGGCATTCGTGATTAAAATGGCTTTTTTATTACCCCTCGAGTAATTCTTAGTAATTAGGTGAAAGTTGTATTTAGCAATCTCTCCAAAACTCGCTTCTCTTCTAATGTTTTGTCTCTCAGCAAATGACATCTCCATCCAGGGGTGCCAAGTCCTATTAATTTTACCCACAACATGTGTATTTTTTCTATACTCTCTCCTTCACTACCACCAAATAAGCCCCCAAAAATGTTACCTCTTGCCTGGAATATTACAATTACTTCCTAAATAATCACGATCTCCTGCCACATGATTTCCACGTAACAGCTAAAATAAACATTTGTAAAATGTGACTTTATCGTATCATTAACGTGCTTAAAACACTGCCACGGCTTCTATTCACAGTCAGGATAAGACCTGAACTCTCACTCCAATATCAGCCCCGTGGCATCACCAGTGTCATTTCCCACCACCCGTCGTGATCGCTGGTCTCTGGACACTTAGGCCACTCTTTCTCTCCTCCAGCCTTTGCCAACCCTACGTTCACTGCCTGAAATTTCCTTCTCCCTTTCTTTTCTGTAATGACTGCTACTTGTCTCTTCGGTCTCGACTTCAGTGTTGCTTCTTCACAAAGAAATTCTTCCCCAGCATGGGATGTGGACTATTGGCCTCAATTAGTTTTCCCTCCCTGCATCCGTGCTCTTGCTGAGTCCTGACTGTGGGCTAAGAGCCTTCTCCTGCCTTTGACTTTGGGCTTGGCTATGGGACTTGTTTTGTGTTATAGTGACAATGTGTCAGTTCTGAGCCTAGGTCTCAAGAGGCCTCAGATACACACACGTGTGTGTGTGTGTGTGTGTGTTATCTCTGGAGAACCCTGGCTGAGCTCTCTCTCTCTCTCTCTATATATATATATGCAAGGAGAAAGAGACAATGAAAAAGATGAGAGGGAAATTTATTTTTAAGGAGTTGATTGTGGGGGGTGTCAAGTCCAAAATCTGCAGGGCAGGCCAACAGGCTAGAAACTTGGGCAGAATTCCTCTACTACAGTCTTGAAACAGAACTCTTTAGAAACCCTCAGTTTTTGCTTTTATTGACATAGAATCGCACAATACGCATCCCATGTTTGGCTTCTCTCCCTTAGCATTGCGTGTGCAGTAGCGTCGCTTGTCCATGTGTGTCACTGGTTCATTCTCACTGCTCTTTAGGATTCTGGCAATAGGTATAGGGTTCGTTTTCCGCTTTGACCTATTACAGGAATGCTGCTGTGATCATTCCTATACGCGTCTTTTGCGGGGAACACAGTGTGCATGTCTGTTGGGTGCGTCCCCGGGAAAGGAATTGCTGAATCACAGAGGAGGCTATGAGCTGCCTCAGTAGATACTGCCAAGAGTTCTTCAAACATAGCTGTGCCATTTTACACTTGGACCTCCAGTGTGCTGTTGGGCACAGGCCTTCATGAGAGCTTCCCTGATGGCTAATGATCAGCCAAGTTTGAGAACCACTTTTTTAGAAGCTTCCCAGAAGCTTCAACGGATTGATCCAGATTCTTTCTTCTACACTGTTTCTCAAGAAAGTCCTGAAATCCTTCTCAACTCTTGGAATTTCCAAGCCTGGTTACTATACACCTACTCTTTGACGATTGTCACACACACTTACACACACACACACACACACACACACTCCATCACCACTTCTACAGAGTAATAACATACTGTCGACAGCATGCCACCATGTACAACCTGATAGTAACATCTTTAATGACCTACACCCCCATTCGTATTTGATTATATCCACCCTTGTCTCATGGGCTTCCTGTCAAATCTATACAGACGTAGGTCCACACACAGTGGAAAATCTCCAGTAAAGTTCGAATGACCCCTCAGTCTGCCATGTAAGTTACCTTCAGCCACCCCGGGGTATGCCAGCAGGGACCGAATGACCCTCATTCAAAATCTGGTAGAGAAAGATTTGTTTGTGTTATATCTTAAAAGGGCACAGATCTAAATAATCGATCTTTTTGAAAACAGCATTAGGCCATGTTCTCCCTGTGGCTTAGCAACCAGACCAAGCACACGTGGAAGGAATGTCACATGGAAACTGAATCCTGGGGGTTGGAGAAATGAGAGGAAGCTCAGACACTGGTCAAACTCATGGAAATGAGGAGGAAGGTCAGACACTGCTCAAACTCCATATAATGAAATCTTGTTGTAATGGTTTCATTTCTAGGAATCACGTTCTCGTTTTGCAACAGCTGGGGACCAATTCGTTTCTCTGAAGCAAATTAGCAAGCCAAAAGCAGTACTCATCCCATAGCAAGAGGAAAGGAAAATGGTAACCAGAAGCCCCCACCCCTCAGCTTTTTTTCCTTCTAAGCAATTTGAGGGAGAGACCAGATAACGTTTATTACCAAGGTAACTGGAATGTTCAGGCTGGAACGGGGAACACAGACTAAATGGAATTTTGTAGAACCAAACGGTACTGTTCTGGAGCCCAACCTCTAGATTTCAGTGCAAAAACATACAAAATGTATTTATATTCTCGTGAGCAATCATAAGAGTTTAGCACAAACATGCTTCCAGTTTACAATCCCATAACATTCAAGATCTTCCTCAGTCTGAATCCAGCCTCCCATTCACACCTCATTCCCTCTTTTCCTTCCACCCATGTTATCCCATCATGCTACTCACCTTCCCTAAACATGCTATAGGTTGTCATAACTTTGTGACTTTTCATCTTACACCCTTCAGTTGGTTGCCTTTCTCCCCTCTTCACACACTCCGTTCATATTTCCCCAATCTCTACTTTTCAGATCAGCTCAAGGACTTCCAGGAAGTCCTCCTTCAATTTCCCGAGTATTACAAGCTCTGCCCCGTAGTATTCTTTACGCTTCTGTTCAGTGTTAACTACACTGGGCCTCAGTTTATGGTTAGTGTATTTATAAGTACCTTCGTGTATTGCATGGTAATCTTCTAGGGGCCAGGTCCTGTCTTTTTTATTTAAACGTTATATTCCCTATAGCACCTGGACCATGTCTCGAATTAGATTTGTCCAAGAAAAAAGAGGATTTATGGCATGAGGTCAGTGATTGTAGAGAATTCCCTGAATTTAAAAAAAGAAAAAGAAAAAGGAAATGAGTCATCTGAAGGAGCGTGGGAATGGCTCCCTTTTATAGTGACTCTCATGCCCCCTATTGTGGCCAGGGGATCCCGCAGGCAACCTTCTCCTTCGCCAGTCTCAGTGCCAGCCCTCGCCAAGATCACCTCGGCTGTCCGCATGGCAACTCCTGACTTTATGAGAATAAGCTTCGCCTACGGCTGAACACCAAGAGGGAAGAAGATCGAGCCTGGCTTCAGGAAGGCAGGATGGAGAGGGCCTTGAGGCAGCTCATCTCCCCCGTGATCAGAGAACACAGAGGGGAGAATTGATCAAGGGTCTTTTAATGGGATTGGATTGCTTTCGTCTTGATTAATCCTTGTAGGAAATAGGTTTCCATCTCTAAAAATACTGATTTTCTTTGCAGCAGCTGCTGCTCCCTGGCCACCCCCACGTGCAAGATCTCTCACGTGGAGGATGGCCTGAGCCTCCTTCGCTAGCCCTCCCCTTTCCCCAGGCCAAGAACAGGCACCCGAAGATTCCATGGCCTAAATCCATTCTATTTTATTCCAGAGAAGGATTAGGGTAATTGTCAGAAATTTTCCACTGCATCTGAGTAAGAATAACAAGAGAGAATTACAGGAGTCCGAGGGACTGTTCACTGGTTCATTTCCTTGAGGGCATATTATAGTCTCATTTCTCTTACATCCGGGAGAGGGTATTGCTCCTAATAGGGGCTGCATCAAGGTTTGTTACAAATGTTGACTTATTTATTTGTTGAACATTTATTTATCTGTTGGCCTGTGACTTTATTTACTAAATGCTCTCCTTCTTCCGTGTCTGAATCGCACCCATCAGGCAAATTACTTTTCCTTCATGAGACCCTCTTGCCTGATTCTTGAAGCGCTTAAAGGCGGATTTCCATAATCTAGTCTTTAATTGAGCAAATGACATGAGGTCTTGTGTTCTATTCTCTACCTGCCTCATTTATCTGCCTGTCGCATACAAACTTTAACAGGAACTGATTGATTTAGACAAGTGGTTCCCAATTCCAGTGCATATTGGAACCACTTGGAGGGTTTCTGATTCAGCAAGTCGCTTGTGGGGTATGAGAATCTACCTTTCTAGAAAGTTCTCAGATGGTGCTAATATTGCTGGTCTGGGGGTTATCCCTTGAGAACCAGGAACCTTGATTCTGAACCTTGATTCAGAGGAAGCTTGTCACAGACTGAAGTGTGTTAGTACATCTCTCCTTTCCAAATGACTCTCAGGGAGCATGGGTGGCACAGTTGGTTAAACATCCAGCTCTTGGTTTCAGCTCAGGTCGTCATTTCAGGGTAGTGAGATCAAGCCCCTGCTCTCTCTCTCTCTAAAAATATAAATAAATCTTTAAGTTACTCTCTCACCTACTTAACTCAGACCATAATATTCCAGGGAGATTTAAATCTTAACACGGAGTACACATTCCATCCTAGGCTGGTTACTGCCTGCCTTTGCCTTCTGCGAGCCAATGGTGTGCCCCCTACCCCATCGCACACCAAACATCCCCTCTAGCGATGCTGTGCTTTTTTCATGGTTTCCTGAACATCCAAAAGGCTTTTTCAACTCCTTTGCCCATGCTATTCCTTCGGCCTTGTCTAGCAACTTCTTTTTTTTTTTTTTTTNTTCAAAATTCAACTCACATCCCATCTTTCCTGACGGTTTTCTCTGACCAACATCCCCGCCCTGTGCCCCCCAGCCTTCTCCTTCTGACCCTCTCCGCGTGCACACGCAGTTAATTGATTTGTCCTCTAGCCACCATGTAATAGAGTAACTGCTTCTATCTGTACTCACCACACTGTCATTTTGTCACGTTGGCCTCCTCTAACTGAGTTAGAGCTCTCTGGGCGCGGGAATGATGTCTTATCATTTTGGGGGCCACGGCCAATATGTACTAATATGAATGCACATCTGAGGTTTGTTACGTGTTTCACGTGGCTGTCGTGAAGTAAGATGGGGAGGGAGTAAAGGCGTCGTGATGGTGAATGGGGGAGAGTCCTAGAAGGCATGGCAATGAGGATTAGGGGAATGTGGATGAACTACTTGAATAAGGCCAGTCCTCGTGGCTACAAAATGCGCTAGAGATTGTGACAACAGTTAAGGGAAGAGCCGAATGCCTTGGGTGTACTGAAAAAAGCAACATGCTACACTCTGACAGGTCTTCCGTGAGCAAGAAGCCCAGAGAACGGCCTTTGATTCTCTCCAGAAGTCACCTTTCTTGCTTCACCAATAGACTTTTCCATTGACGCAATTTGCTTGAAGGGAGGCTTGCTAAGTGCTTTAAAAGAGTGCCCTGGCCTTGACTCTAGAGATTCCACAAAGAGATGACACGCAAAGACGCGAAAGGCGGGCAGCGTGTACAACCTCACAAGACAAGAGATGAGACAAGGGCGATTCGTCTCTTAGAGACATGAATTCCTAGGGCTCTTCAAATACACGTGTAATGAGATTTCTAAAAGAACATTTCCAGTCTTTGGCAAATGTGGACCCTCCAAGTTGGCAATTTTCCTTTTGTGTGGAAGGTGCCAAAGAAGGAAGAATGTTTACCGGTGGTCCAACTGTTGTCCCTCAGCCTGAGAGGACTGGTCAAAAAGTCAACACTGTCTTTCTGCCTTCGCACTAGAATTCTCGAGTTTGGCTGCACTGCTCATGGAAAGCCTGGAACCGGGAGGATTTGGATGGAGGGGGAGGGAGTTAAGGGGAATTTCCATGGAGGTACTTGTGCCCCGATATGGATCTACTCAGGCCGTGAGCTCCCCAGGACTGAAATCAGGTCACATTCCAAAGCCCTCTGTGGGGAGTGGCCTTCTAATTCATATGCTTTAGCCTGAGGGAAAAATCTGTGCAGGGAGGGACTGAGAACAGATTTTAGACAGAGCAGGGCAGCGGATGAGCGAATGCAGGTTGGAGAGGAGAAAACACTAGGGGAAGAGTTCAACGAAAGATTGGGGGGTTGGGGAAAATGTTGTAACTGGTCCTAGGGGTACAAAGGGACCCTATCTTTCTTCTAACACTCTCTGACTTCCTACTTGGTAATTGGCAATGATGACCCCCCCCTTGCCTTTTTGATTCGGGGACACCCATTTTCTTTCCACAGAGAGGAAGGCATATATATACTCCAGTGTTGCTACCATTTTTCTTCCAGTGACTCATTTCGACCCTTAAGTTCTATAACTTCATGATTGTTCAAGAGAAAAAGAGGGGGGGAGAGATATTAAGTATGTGCCAACTCTTTCTGATGAGCTGAATTTTGGGCGATGGTGAGTTTGTCATGGGCTGTGTGAGGCACATGGGAGGGAGGATTTAGGTTCATAGGGTATTGGACGCAGAAAGGGTTTTAGCTCGGCTCCAATCACCCACCTTACGCTTTATTTGGTCACAGAGGAGCATGTGACTGCACTTGAACCGGCCAAGAAATCTCTTGAACTCTGTGTCCCGTGAGATTTCCATCAGAACTTTATTTTGTTTTGGCTTAGAGCATTCCCAAACTGGACGGCTTTGTAGAATGGGGCGCAGGACCTGTCTGTCCCATTTGGCATATTATTTCCAGGGACAGACTTGGCATTACCTTCCGCACACGCTGCTGTCTACCCCTGAACTGAACTGCGGTCCTAACGGGAAGATGACATTACAGGTTCACCACTTCCAGGGGCCGCTTTATCTTTATCCCTCTGGAACCCTCTCAGGCACCTGGAGGGTATTAGATCAGGAACATGGCTGCCCCCAAATGTCTCCCACCAAAGTAGGGGAGGTGATTAACGGATCTCCCCTCCCCCGCTTGGGGCATTAGGCTGAGGCTGCTTGAAGGTCATGTAGTTTCTAAGCAGTTTCGAATTCTTGCTCCTCTCTCTCCCTTCCGCCCTCAGGGCCTCCCTGGAATCAAAGGTAGCTACCCCAGTGGCTATTCCATCGTGACACACTTCTTCCCTACCTGATTTACCAAAACCCAGTGTCATGGCTGTGGGTTCCTCCAAGTCGGCTACGTCCTTCTCCCTGCTGCAAACGGCAACCTGGCTTTTCAGACAGCATAGCTCTGTGTGCTTACGTACAGACACACGCATCCTACCCCTACGCCTGGCTCCCCCACTTACCTGACCTTCCGGGGGCCATTTAGGAGCTCAGGAATAGATAGGTGTTGAGAGCTAATCACAAAGACAGTGTTTACTGGGAGCTCTGGCTGGGACCAGAACAAGCTCCCTAGAGGGTCTTGGGCTCCCTGCTCTGCAGCCAGGTTTGGCCCTGACGCGTAGGAGTGGAAGGGGGAAGGGAGGGAAGGTAGTTAAGCCACTTCACCCCTGCTTCCTTCTTCATCCTCGTGTCTCCATTCAGGAAACTTCTCACACCAGGATTCTACATACAGGCCAGGGATCTGAGCTGCATCAAAATCTCAAGTATAACAGGTGCCTCATTGGCCACATCCGGGGAGAGCTCCTTGAAGCTCGTTATCATTGGGGTGGTGCTGGTACCTGTGAGAATCCGCAGGAGGGAAAGGAGCCGGAGAAGCTCCGGAAGAGCCCTCTTCTCTCCGCCTGAGACGTGCCGGGAGCACCTGGACCACTCCAGGGCTGCCAGCTTATTTGCCTCTGACTCACAGGATGAGGGTGATTACATTTCATTATCATTCGGTTTCCAGCTCTGGAAGCTCTTGGCCGTAGGTAGGCCATAAGCTTCAGCTCCGCAAAGGGGTTTTTGTCTAATGTGCTCTGGCATTGAATCACCGTAGATTTTCACACATTCATAATTACTCTTCCAAAGTAACATGTATTCCGTTGTTATCTCCGGATAAGAGGAGCAGAAAGAACAACAGTGTCATTTAACTCTTTTCTTCTAAGAGATGGAAGCCATTTGTGACCTAGTTCTTTGGGTTTTTGGGTTTTGGTTTTTGTTTTGTTTTGTTTTTTTGAGTATCTTGAACTCCCTTGAGGCCAAAGAAAAGAACGCAGCCTTGACAGCTGCAGTGAGGACCAAATGAGGAAATACGATCAGAGTGTATAGCTTGGCGTCCTATTTTTGACAAACACCTAACATCGGGAGCAGAGCTGCGGCCCTCTCCAGCGGCACATTTTCCCATGTACACTTCTTTGGGGATGGGATCCCAAATTTCCTCAGATGCTCAAAGGGATCCATGACTCAGGGAAGGCCACATCGCAGCCTCGGCCAGCGGTTTACTCACCGTGCTGGGCCAGGCGATGTACACAAAAATTCAAAGAAGGATGCCGTTGGGACATTCAACTGAACCCTGTTATTCTTCTGTTTCAGTTTGTTGAGGAACAGGTCATTCTGGTTTTTGATCTCCCCCGGGTCCCTGGTTAGGAGGACGTTCAACTTCCGCGTCGGTTTCAAATCACGGACCCCCACATACAGGGTAACAGTGAAATTGAGTTTCCAAAGCATGCACAAACCCCTTGAAGACTTTGGGGGAAAAGTTAGACGGCTCCTAGATCTATGCCAAGCGAGAAATAAAAGAGACAGGAAACCAGCTGTCTCAAGGAGTGATCAAAGAAGCCTAAATAAAGGGGTCGCCGCTCTGTACTCAAACCATTCAATATTCCCAAGTCACATTTACATTTGAGTAATTGATTTTCCAAACATCTAAATGCAGCAGGGCGTTCTAATCTGGGGTCCATATGCTCTTAGTTCCCCCCTGCCTCCCCCACACACTTTCTGTTCAGTGGTCTGCTTCTGTTGGTCGACATGAGCGTTTTTGCTGTGTAAGTGGGCACAGAAGGAGGAATTTTGGTCAGGGACAGAGGGGCCAGGTAAAGATAGAGACAGAGGGGGTGGAATGGAATCTTTTCATACTTTTCTTCATCCAAAAGAATGAATACTCTGACCTCATCATCTCACTTACTAATATTTGCTGTTTTATAGTCAGGGATATTACTACCTCTAAGGAGGTACTCGAGCAAGATCTATTCTTAGACTTCCGTCTTGCAGACCAACGAAGAGGGAGGGACTCCTTAAATGTCATGCGGCTCTTCAGTTGTGAAGCCAAAGTTACAACAGTCATCAGACTTCCAGTTCTGAGTTGTCCCAGGGCAGGATCTCCCTTCTCAGTGTATTACACCAGGAACAGAGACTCTTGGCAGCCAGGAAGCCCTTCACACTTCAAAAAAAAATGAAATAAAAAATATGGGACTTCAATAAAGCGACAGAATAAGTGAGAGAGATTTGTATTCCGTCTACATCAGTGCAGCTAATGCAGTGCAAGTGAAACCACGGCAAAGCCCCTTGGAGCGGAGTGGTTTGTCTCTGCCCCCTCTCTCCCCTCTGCCCCACCTCTGCACGAGTGACTTTGGTGTGGGGGACCGAATACGCACGGGGCCATGGGAACGGATGGGCCGCATAGCACGGGTGGCCATCCCTATGGGCAGCACGCTCACTACCCATTCTCGATGAACCATAATGAGCACCTCCTTTCTTTTATAGCCTCGACTCTGACAGGGGCCTTATGGAGGGGAGACCCAGGCCTCTGAACCAGGATCCTTTCTATTCATGTTTATATAATAAAATACTTAGATTTCTATAAAAACAGAGTATCTATGGCCTAGACTAGAAAACAGTGTTATGATCCCCACAAATTCTTATAAATCACACACAGAGTGAGCAGGGTGAATGTAGGGGTGAAACGACAGACGAAGCCGCCAACTGGTTCTTCCTACTTGAGGAGAGCCTCACCGCTGCCTCTCCAAACCAAACCCGCTCAGTGCCGGTAAAGCTAATTTGGTCTGAGTTGCTATGGGAACGGAGAAAGGAGTTCCTGGAAATGTAATAATAATTGCTGTCATCTGAAAGGGCAGCTTTCTACTTCGATATCCTCCCATATGTCTGCATTAAAGTGGTGTTAGCAAAAGGGTGTCAGAAGTCATTCGCATGCATGTTGGTAAGAGGATAACTTCTAGGGTGGGGTGTTGCTCTATGGAGCTGATTTGCTGGAGGACAATTTTTCCATTGTTGCTTCTGGGTCTGAATTCTTTTTGCAGTCCTATATGACTTGACTGCCTGGGAGAGGATCCAAACATTGTGCCTCTCACCAGACGCCAGACTCATGGGCCAGGCCAGGTTATGAGCCACACATTTGCATACGGTCAGAGTGTATAGCTTGGCGTCCTATTTTTGACAAACACCTAACAAACACTGGAAACTCCGTAGGCCTCTTAACCCAATGAAGTGCTTGTATTTTAGCAGAGGTAGTGAGGAAGGGGAATGCTCGTGGATACACAGCTCAAAGAATCAATGGAATCAGAAGCACATACCTGAAAGATGACCTTGGGGGATCAACTGGTCCTTTGCTTCTTGAAGTGCAGCCCGTGTGCCAACAGCGTTGGTGTGAGCTGGGAGGTGGTTAGAAATGCAGAATCTCAATTCCCTTCCCAGACTTTTTGACTCAGAGTCTCCATTTTTACCAAAGAGGGGGTGGTAAACAGAAGGGGGAATGAACCACGAGACACTATGGACTCTGGGAAACAAGCCGAGGGATTCAGAGGGGAGGGGGATGGGGGAATGGGATAGGCCGGTGATGGGTATTAAGGAGGCCACGTATTGCATGGTGCACTGGGTGTTATATGCAAATAACGAATCATGGAACTTTACATCAAAAACTAAGGATGTATGGTATGGGGACTAACATAACATAATAAAAATTTATTATTAAAAAAAAACAAAAAAAAGAATCTTCGTTTTAACAAGATCCCCAGGTGATTTGTTTACACAACGAAGTTGAAAAACACTGGTCTCAGGTTGTGTTTGGGAAACACATTTTCCTAATTTTACCAATAAGACAACTAAAGCTCTGAGAGAAGCGGTGACTTGCCCAAGACCTTCCTGAGGATCCACAGTAGAACCAGAAAAGATTCCAGGATCTCTGAGGGTGAGACTTTGTCACCACTCCACGAAGCTTCTCAGAAGCTGTGGTTGGGGCAGGATGTTATAAATGTTATCCAAGAATTTTTGCCCTTTTCCTTAGTTTTATGCCATCGCAAGCCCTGTCCCTTCCAACCTCAAATTGGCAATGTTGCCGGCCCTGATGTGCCCGAATTGATCAGTCTGAATACCAGTTTTGGGGGTGCTCCATTGGCCCATGAAAGTAGCTGACAGAAGCTGCATTCAAGATGAAAGTGGAGACGATCTAGTCTCTGCCCTTCATACCCTCTCTTGAGGTCCCCATCAGGGGCAACCGATGTCTTGGTAAGTTACTCCCAAGAGGAATACTTCTCTCATTTTCTAAAAGCTGGAAGCAGGACCTTTTCCTGATAATTATATGAATGAACAAGTAAAAATGAGAGACATAAATAGACATCAGATGCTTTCTGCCCTCTCAAAGATCACAAAGCAAAGCTCTCTCTGGGCTAGAGGGTGTCAGGGTGGGTGTCCCGTGTTCCACACATGAACCAGTTGGGTGTGGGTGAACGCAGACTGTGATAGTCCTTGCTCTCCCTGGACACCCTCTACTTCACCTCACCTGAAGATGAGCCTCAGAAAGTGACACACATCCCGCTTCCAGACGTGAGAAATGACTATAACTCTCAAAGCCTGGCATAAACTCGGCATTCTTCATTCCTACTTCTCCCCAGATTTCTGTATTGACTGTTCTGGACAAGTTGGTCATTACTTCATGCAGTTCATTAATTCCTAGTTCCCTGATTTTGTGCTAGTCATTTTTTTCCTGATATTTGTTGCTGCGTAACAAACCACTCCAAAACTTCATGGTTTCACACAGAAGAGTTGGTTGTTGTTGTTGTTTTTTTTTTATTTCTCATGATGTGGTGGGTTCCCAGGATCTGCAGCTGGGCATTTCTGCTCAGCCTTGCTGAGACTATGGTCATCTGGCATCTTGACTGACCCATGTGATGGGTCCAACCCATCCAAGATGGGTTATTCACATGCCTTGGCAAGGACGGATGGAGAGCTGGGCTGCTCTGGGATGTTGGTAGAGTTGCCCATCTCTCCTTTCTCTCTCTCCACTTGGTCTCTCCAAGTCTTCTTGCTGGCAAGGGAGACTGTTTACCTGGCAGTTCGGGGCTCCCCCGAGCACAAAAAAATCAATGGCACCATGCTTTTTTTTAAGTCTTAGGTCCTGAACTGGCACAGAATCACTTCTATTATATTCTGTTGGTTAAAGTGAGTCACAGGAAGAGCACAGACTCCATCAACCACGGGATTCTCACAAAGCCCTCTAGGAGCACCCAGTTCCCTTCTTTTTGTGAATGACTATCTGTTACCTTCTTCAAAACCAAGAGTTTTTAACCTAGTAGTCTATAGTTGGGTTTCAAGGGAGTATGTCAATAACCAGAAATGGTATTTTTATAGAAATTTGAGTCTTGATGAATATGTACACTTTTCATGTGTTTGCTTTTCTGGGGAGAGGATCCCAGCTTTCATCAGATTCTCAAAGGGATTCATGACCCAGAGAAGGTGGCATCACAGGAAATATGTACCCTGGATACCCTTCTAGGAGTGAGTCACACCTACTTCTACATATCAGCTGCTCGATATTTATGTGTTGATGTGGGCCTTTGGAGGATACATTGTATGTGTTCATAGTGTATCTCACTAAATAATTTTGGAATTCTACTAGGCAAGAGCCATATCTCTTATTTATTTCCAGACTCCCTAGTTTTTAGCTCAATCTTTTAAAATAACGGATGCTTCATGGGGAGCCTGGGTGGCTCAACAATTAAGCATCTGACTTCAGCTCAGGTCATGATCTCAGGGTCCTGGGATCAAGCCCACCCCCCTTCTGGGCTCCATGATCAGTGGGGAATCTGCTTTTCCTTCCCCTTCTCCCTCTGCCCTTCCATGCTCTCTCTGTCTCTCAGATAAATAAATCTTTAAAAAGAATAAATAAAAATAAAAATAAGTAACATAATAAATGCTCCATAAGGGATGTAGCCTGATTTCCTATGAAGGATTTATTGGGGCTTGATTTAAGAAGAAAGTATATGGAACACTAACCGCCACTAGCATTATACTTACCATATATTTGTGTCCTTCTTTCCAGGATAAAAGGCCTTTATTTTATTTGATGCTTATCTAAATAGATTCTACAACTTCAGTGGAGCAGATGTTACTATAATATTATTTTGCACCAAGGAAACAGGCTTTCATAATCTCTCTCAAGGAATTAGAGAAAGAATTGGAGCTAAAATCCAATTCTCCTGATTTTTACTCTCCTATTGTGTGGCATGAGCCTCCGTGATGAGGAAAAGGGAAGACAGGTGACCCAATGTGAATAGCTAGAGGAGTAAAAATTCAGGTGTATGCAGCCCAGACCTTGGAAGTTTACAAGTGGAACACAGTTTAGTCTTGTTGAGAAACCAGAGATGACACAGTGCGAGGAGAGAGATGTCTTCCCATCCTCTGGCTATGAGCCTTTGGATCTCACCTCTTGGTGCCCCAATTTTCTCAGCAAACCAGTGAGAAGAACTAGAATAGTGGTTCCCATACTGACTGAGTACCAGAACCACCCAAGTAACTTCTCAAAATTACACACCTCTAGCTCCCATCTCAGAGACATGGAGTGTGATTCAGCAATTGATATTTCAAGAGTCTCCATAGATGATTCTGCTGACCGCCCAGGCTTGAGAGCCCTGAACTGGATAACTTACAAGATTCCCTCTATTCTGCTGTCCTGAGATATGGAGAAACCCTGGTGCGGTGGAGGGTGGCTAGCTGTAAACCAAGTCCATTTTTCTTTCTTTCTGGACATAGCCTCCCAGCCTTATCTGCCCTTAGATGTGGCCACATAACTGATTTCTGGCCAGTGAAATTTGGCCTAGGCCACGAAAGTCTCTTGGCTCCACCTCCAATCTCTCCTCCCACTGTCTCCTGGCTACCTCTCTTTTCCCCAACAGCCAGTGCCAGGGCAACCCTGGAAGCCATGTGTTCAAGATGGCAGAAGTTCTGTCATCATGGGTCCCTGACTGACCTCTAGAATAGAATTCCTCTGCAAGCAATTGAAACTTTCAGTGAATGAAAAAAATAATCTTGACAAAATCAAATTTTCCTTAATAACTGATATTTCTAAGCCCCTCAGTAAAGAAGAATTTAAAAATAGAAAAGGGTATAATGGGAAACTGTGTCCCCTTTACTAGAGCCTGTGTGCTATCTGGGTTAGGCATGTTACCAACGCATCTGCCCCTTCATGTTTTCCCGCAATACTTTGTAAACTTGTCGTTTAACTTCCGGGTAGTTCTATGGCTCTCTACAGATCTGTGTGTTTCTCCCACTACCTTACTAGATTATAAAGTCCTTTCCCCCCAGTTTTATTGAGATATAATTGACATAAAATATCGTATAAGTTTAAAGTGTACAAAACAATTATTTGATATATGCATATATTGTGAAATGATCACCATAATAAGATTAGTTACCCTCCAGCACTTCACAGTTTTTATTCTTGTGATAAAACTGTCAAGATCTACTCTCTTAACAACTTTTAATTAACAATACAGTCACCATGCTGTACATTATATATCACATTTATATATATATCACAAATATAATATATACATAGTATGAGATATATACATAGTGTTAGATGATAGATGATAGATATAGATAGATGATGATAGATAGATGATAGGTAGATGATAGATAGATAGATAGATGATAGATAGATAGATAGATGATAGATAGATAGATAGATGATAGATAGATATGCCACATTTTCTTAGTCCATTCATCCGCTGGTGGACACTTTGGTTGCATTCATGTCTTGGCTGGCTTTGGAAATAATGCTGCAGTAAACATGGAGGCGCAGATACCTCTTTGACATTCTGTTTTCATTTCATTTCATATACCTAGAAGTAGAATTGCCGGATTATGGCAGTCCTATTTTTAATTTTTTGAGGAACCTCCACACTGTTTCGCACCGAGGCCGCACCAATTACATTCCCACCAGCGGTGCATGAGGGCTTCCTTTTCTCTACATCCTTGTCAACACTTGTTACTTCTTGTCATTTTGATAACGGCCATTCCAACAGGTGTGAGGTGATATCTCATTGTGGTTTTGATTCCCATTTCCCTGATGATGAGTGGAGTTGAGCACCTTTCCATGTACCTGCTGGCCATTTGTATGTCTTCTTTGGAAAAAATATTTATTCAGGTTCCTTGTCCACATTTTAACTGGATTATTTGTTTCTTTGCTATTGAGCTGTCTGCATTCCTTAAACCTGTTGGATATTATCCTCCTATCAGGTACATGATTTGCAAATATTTTCTCCCACTCCATAGACTGCCTTCTCATTTTGTTGATTATTTCTTTTTTTGTGCATAAGTTTTGAGTTCGATGTAGTCTTACTTGTTTATTTTTGCTTTTGCAGCTATAGGTGTCATATCCAAAAAAAATCATTGCCACGACTAATGTCACAGAGCTTTTTCTCTACATTTCCTTCTAGTTTTATAGTTTCAGGTGAACTTTTAAGTCATTAATCCGTTTCAAATTAATTCTTGTGCATAGTATAAGATGGGAATGGAAACCTGGCCAATCCTGTTCTCTAGGCCCTAACCCAATGTCTAGGTCTTCAAGTCTTTGCCCCCAGGGGATTCCCCTGCTCCCAATACCTTAGCTACTGATTGGTTTTCTGAATTAACCCACATGGACCCCCAGTCAAAACCAAATGCCATTACCTACTAGAAGCTAGATACTGAGACCTGATACCTCACACAATTTGATTAGGTATCTGCCTACTCCTGAATTTGACCAAAGGTCACTAACATTAGCCCTTTTAAGACTATAATTTGGAATGCTGGCCTCTCTTTAGGGATCCCAAGTTTCCACCATATAAGGAGTCTTTTCTCTGGGGGTAGGATCTCTCCGGTGGGGATGTGGTCTAAGTCAGTGGTTCTCAAGCTTTTGTATGCAGGAGGGCTACTTGGCAGGCTTATAACAATTGTAGGTCTCTCTGCAAGACTTTCTGATTTAGCAGGCAGGGACTGTAAATTTGCATTTTTCATAAGTTCCTGGATAGTGCTGTTGCTGCTAGTCTGGCCTGAGGACCACACTTGAAGAGAGTCTCCTCTAATCTATGGTCACATATGATAATAAAAATTTATCTGAGCCTGCAGTTTCTATTTATACTCTGTGCAGTGATGTCCAAGATATGGTGGTCATCCATTTCCCTTTATATACCCAGAAGAGAGTGAGAACCCTTCCCCAGCCTGAGCTGAACACATAAACACCCTTACATATGCCTGTCCTCTCTTGAATGAAGGAGAGAGTCCTGGCAATCAGATGCCACGATATCCTCCATTTTCTATCACTATTGGGAATTCATGAGGGAAGGGTCAAGAGGGAGGGTCAATGAAGGACAAGCCAATAAAGTGGACCTTCTGGAATGTGTAAATGAGTATAGGTGTTGTCCACTCTGACAGCAAATTGTTGGCTGCATCAGAATTGGAGAGTTATGCTCATATCAGATTATTTAGATTTTTTTTAAAAGATTTTTTATTTTTATTTATTCAACAGAGATAGAGACAGCCAGCAAGAGAGGGAACACAAGCAGGGGGAGTGGGAGAAGAAGAAGCAGGCTCACAGCGGAGGAGCCTGATGTGGGGCTCGATCCCATAACGCCGGGATCACGCCCTGAGCCAAAGGCAGACACTTAACCGCTGTGCCACCCAGGCGCCCCCAGATTATTTAGATCTTAATAATACTGTGGCAGAATATATCAAGAACAAATTTTCTTCAATATTCCATTCAAACAAACTTAGTTGCCTGGAAACTATTCTATTACCAATTTTGCAGAAGCATATTTAGCTGCTCTCATCATCCCTCCAGAATTAGGACTTGCACAATCCCTATCTCTGAATCCAAAAAAGTTTCCGAAATTTGGTTGAGGCTCATGGACTGATAGATTCTTCATGAATGAAAATGAGGAAGTGAAATAGGCATTATGGGACTTTCTTTTTCAGCCTTAAGATCATCTTGCAGGGCACAGAGTATACTTTGGGGGCGGTTTTTGTCCCTTGCCCCTTTAAGGGCTCAGACTATCATGAGATTGTTGAAAGAATCTATCATTTGCATTGGGAAAGGTTAATGTATTCCTTCCAAATATAAGCTCCTGTTTATGCAAAAGCATGTCTCTTCTATTAGCCCTGCCAGAGCTCTAGTCCAAGCTTGTATTTGAAATGATTTCAGGTAGATATAAAAGGATTTCTGGGGCAGAACATGCTCTTGTTAATGAATAGGAAGGAGTTTTATGTAGTCAGAATCATCTGGAAGGGAACTGATCTTCATCAAATAGAACATTTAGATTCCTATTAAATATTCCTCTGGGTTAGGGGAAGGGCAGTTCTGCCCAGTAGTTATGCAGGCAGGGACCCTTCACCCTGTGATGGAGGGCATCTAAGATGGGGGACACTGCCACATGTGTATGGCTGCTTGTTAACAGAGCTGTCGATCAGCTCAGAGTGGTTTGTGGGTCCTCACTCCACAGGTCTTCTACGAATAGTCCAGCAGTAGAGGGAGGGACAAGGGAGTCTGACACACTTTCCAGAGGAGGAAACTGAGGCAAGGTGGAAAACAGATGGTTTCAAAGTACCAAGGACAATTTTAGAGAGAGTCGGTTTCCACAATTTTCATCCGTTGTCTCTCACAATAAGAATTTGAGAATGTGGCCAATATGGCCATTTTAAAGGCATGTAGTGAAATCCACTCACTTGACAAAGAAGGAAACTGAGGGCTATGGAAGTTAACTCCTAATACTTCAGAGATACAGCTCATTAGAGAGTGTGGGCTAGACCTACCTGTCTTAACTCCTAATTCAGTGCTTTGTCCACAAACTTCTCTCTCTCTCTGTCTCTCTTTCTCTCTGACAGAAAAATTACCATGTGGAAGGTCATTCTCAGTCTTGAGAAAGATGATGTTGTAATTAAACGGACACTTTAATGAGGTGACCTAAAGAAATTCTGGATAAAACTCCTGCTGCAAAGGTTTATCTATCCTAAGCCTCATTAGTTCGTCACTGGAGTTTTACCTGTGGAATCTCAAGCCCTTTTGTTCTCGTGTTGTTGTATCCCAAACCTCTGGGAAACCTAAATCTTATCAACCTTGACCTTGTATCTTTGTTAATCATCAGTTTAAGAACAAGACCCTGAAGAAGCCATACTGGGACCGCTGAGGGGGCTCAATGACAGCTAAAGGCAAAGGTCAGTCAGGCCAAAACAGATGCCCCACCAAGATCTGTAGGGATCGAATCAAGCCCAGAAACTTCACAGGATGTGAGAGTCCCTGAGCAGAGCTTACCTCGCTGCCCCCCATATTCTCACCTCTCCCAGGGTGTAAACCGGCTAAATTATTTCCAGGGAGATCAAAGGAAAACACTGGACACCAAAGGGCAATAGCAGGTGTGTGTGAGAAAGCTGCAGCACTTCGCTGGGGGAGGTGGACAAGGTGTTTATATGCTGAGGGTTTATATCTATTTTGTCCTATTTTTACTACCAGTTAACTCATCATCTTCTCCCCAGCTGGATGCCTCTCTGAATCTAGTTACAAAAGAATCCCATCAAGTCATGGATCAATTGTCCGTGACCTGCATCTACTAGGCTCATGAGTGCTCCCATGTTTCTGTGGGATGGCTCAGGATCTTACACATCTGCTCCTTTCCGATTAAGTCCCCATCCATTCTGAGCATGAAGATGACAGAGTAAGAGACACTGGCAAGTAATAATAGAGCCAGGAAGAGAGACCTGGAGCCCAGCTCAGAATGTTCAACTTAGGAGCTGGGTGATCTCACTCATGAACTTCCTTCAGAAGATACTTACGACGCCCTGTCAGAGTCATTGTTCTCAGACCTACTGCCCCGGACTGCAAATCTCTGTTTCCTATTGTGTAAAATGGGAATCGTTTATCATTTTTCTGCAACTTTGCCATGCTATCTAAGGATTCAATGAAGTAACATGTGAGGTCTTGATCTCCAAGAAGCATATATGTGACAGCTATTATTTTGGTTGTGCACATTATTTCATCCTTAAAAGTGTGTGTGTGTGCATGTGTGTGTGTGGTGAGGGATGAGACTGTAAGAGGGGATACTGCGAAATCTTCATCAAATTCTCTACCATCCTCGGTTGAACATTTAATTTAGAAATATGGTAAATCATTAAATAATTCTTTCTAGATCTTTGCAGACTCTTTTCTGTCCCATTTTTCCACATGTGATGAACCAATCTGAAAGCCCAGATTGAAGATTTCAGTGAGGTTTAACTCACTCCCAGATCCCTTGGGTTCTTGTCAACTTTGTTTCTCAAAGTGGTAACCCAGCCTCTTCATTTCCCATCGTCTGTTTCTCAGGTTCTTGCTTTAAGGAGTGAAGCTCCGTGGGGAAACACTAATGACTATGCGTCCGATTCCTTCTCATTTGGATCACGTTCTCAACACCCCGTTCATTTCCGGAAGCACATCAACTCCAGGATGTACAAAAGTCTGGGACAGAGCATTCTCTCCTCGCCTGCTAACGAGATAAGTGCAGCAAGTTAAGGCAGCCGCAGGAATAGCAAACACTCCACCGCACACTTCCTCTAATCACTGTGTTTGTGTTCTTGCCAGTCTGATGGGGATTTCTGTGATGAAGCCAGGCCACACTCCGTTCCTCCCCTCCCCTAATTCTGGCCTTCTCAGGAATATCTGTAACATTTCCGCCTCTACTGGTAGGTTTTTGCCACTAATTAAAGCATTGTTTTATTGACAGCATTGTGGGCTAGCTTGGGCATCTGGATCCCATCGCTGCTCTTCCAGGGTCCGAGAGGGCAGTGTGGGGAGGGGGGCCAGGGTTCATCACAAACCTTCATCTCTGGCACTTTGTATCTTGGTAAGAAGGTCAGAGATTGAGGGGGGATTAAATATCACTTCTGGGGCAGTGGAAGCACTCCTTCTGGTATTTTTACAAGTAATCAATTAGTACTAGGTTTTTATAATTACATCTAATGTCCTGCAGCTCCTAAGAGTGATATAAAAGCAACATGTGGCATGGGGACTGGCAGAAAGGGAAAGAAAAGGAATAAGCACAAAACCTCTGAGAACAAGAGGACCTATGTGGGTTCACTTCTTCTTCCTCTTTTTATTTTTTTGGTGAATAATATTTTTTTACATTAATTTTTAAAAAAATTCCAGTATGGTTAACATACAATTATATTAGTTTCTGGTATATGATATTTAACAATATTCAACAATTCTATACATTACTCGGTGCTCATCATGAGAAGTGTACCTTTATTTTTTTTCAAAGATCTATCCTTTATTTTTTTAATAATAATTTTTTATTATATTATGTTAGTCACCACATAGTACATCCCTAGTTTTTGATGTAAAGTTCCATGGTTCATTACTTGCGTATAACACCCAGTGCACCATGCAATACGTGGGTTCGCTTCTATGCCCCCTATTGGGCGCCTTGTAGGATATCTGGTAACGAGAGTGACCATTTATTAACACCTATCATACGCCAGCTGCTATGACAGATCCCTCTAAGCCTGTACAGCCTAAATGTCAGCCTCGGACTGCCCCAACGTGCTCCCGCTTGCTGAAGTCTTGTCCTTTCACACTGAAGTAAAAGTTGGCTTGAACGTCCATTTTAAGCGTATCGGGAGACTCAGAGCCCTTCTCAGTATCTCCAAGGATTCTCGAGGTGCTCATATGTTTTCTAATCCTTCCTGGTTCTCAGTTTCTTCTTTTAAATAATATATATGATATTGTCTTGCATTTTATTCTGAAAACTAGCAAAACAGATGCAAAAGAAGAGAGTGTAGAAAACCTTCACATTCCAATCACCCAGCTTCAACAATCTGTGGTTGAATTTATTTAATCAATTTCTTCCCCTTCCTACCATCACCAGATCATTTTAGAGCAAATTCCGAACATAGCATTATTACCAGAAGTAATACTGTTTTCGTATATATATATCACATTTTCTTCAGTACATGAGGCAAATAGACCCTTCAGTGCTTCCCATGATTCCCCTTCCTTGGTGCTCACACCCTGGTGTAATCCCCCTCCCTTGAGTGTGCGCAGGACGTGCTACTTCTAACCAATAAAACATGGCACAAGTGACAGAATGCACATGAGTAAGTAACATAAGACTGCAATGTCCATCTTTCTAGGAGACTCCCTTGCTGGCTTTGCAGAAGCCAGCTGCCATGCCATAAGCTTTCCTAGAGAAAGGGGCGTAGGGCAAGGAAATGAAGGTGGCCTCTAGCCGACAGCCACCAAGAGACTAAGACCCTCAGTCTGGTGGCTTGCTGAATTCTGCCAGCAATCACATGAGCTTAGAAATGGACCCTTCCTCGCCCAGGTGGACACGCTGACATAGCCTTGCAGAGAACCCAGGAAAGCTGCATCCAGATTTGACCTCCAGAACCTGAGATCATAAGTGTGTCTTGTTTTAAGCCCCTGAAAGCATGGTAATTTGTTACATAGCACTAACGTATCTCTAAAAGGTAAAGACTTCTTTTTTTTATATTACCACAGTAACATTGCCACATTGAGAGGTAATTCCTTAATGTCATCAAATATCCAACTTTTCTCCAAGTTTCCCCAATTACGATTTTCTCTTACAGTTTGTTTATGCAAATCAAGACCTAAAAAGTTCACATATTACTTTTGGTTGCAATGTTTCTTAAATCTCTTTTAGTTTTAAGATTACCTCTTTCTTTTTTTTTTTCTTTACATTTACTTATTGAATAACTGGGTCATTTGTCCTACAGAATTTCCCACTTTCTCAATCTGTAAAGCTAATTTATGTTGTTATTTCATTTTACTTTAAATTCCAGTATAATTAATACACAGTTAATATTAGTTCCAGGTGCACAATACAGTGATTTAACACTTCCATGAATCACCCAGTGCTCATCACAGTAAGAGCCCTCCTTAATCTCCATCACCTGTTTCCCCCATCCCTCCCCCATCCACCACCCCTCTGATAACTATCAGTTTGTTCTCTATAGTTAAGAGTCTTTCTCTTGGTTTGTCTTTCTCTCTCTCTCTTTTTCTCTAAAGCTGATTGATTCTCAGTAGTGTTAACATGGTCCTTTAGTCCCTATATTTTGAGTGAATTTACAGACCCAGAGGTGTGATTAGATTATGATTTTTTTTTTGAGAGAGAACAAGATTACTTTCCACATAAAGTTGTGTATGTCTGACTGCATCATACTGGAAACTCATAATATCTAGAATCTGCTTTTGGGGATGTTAAGAAAAATCACTGGGTGCAGGTATTGTCAGCTTGATACAATCATTATAAAGTCTCTCAACAACCTTTCACTTAATAAACTTAGCTACCATTAATGATCCTTGCCTAGACCGATTAATTTCATTGTGGTTGCAAAATAGTATAAATAAATTATTGTTTTCCACTCTATCGATTTCCTCTTTCACGTGTTTCTTTTCCACTTGGGCTCCTGCCTCTGGACATGGTGCTAGGGTGACCAACTTTTCCCAGTTTGCCTGGGGTTTCCCTATTTTAAGCATTGAAAGCCCTGCATCCAGAGAAATCCCTCTGTCCTGAGCAGACAAGGAAGGCTGGTCATCCTACCTGATGCGGTTGTCTCTTCTCTCTCCTTTAATGCCTTCTCCTTCCTTCATTACATGTCTCCAACTCCTCAAACCCTTCTTCATTTCTTCTGTAGTATAGCCTGACTCTGGCCCATCAACTTATGCCGAGGGGCCTCATCCTCCAACTAACCCCATCCGTAATATTCTGCTTCTTAAATAATGAGAGCTCCGACTCTTCAAAAAGAATTCTAAGCTCAGTTCTTAAAGTAACAACTTATTATATTCCATTTACAATAGCACCAAAAACCATACGTTATCTTGGAATTAACTTAACCAGAGACATAAAGGATCTATATTCTAGAAACTACAAGTCACTCTTGAAAGACATTGAAGAAGACACAAAAAGATGGAAAAATATTCCATGCTCATGGATCGGAAGAATTAACATAGTTAAAACGTCCATGCTACCCAGAGCAATCTACACTTTCAATGCCATCCCGATCAAAATAGCGATGACATTTTTCAAAGAACTGGAACAAACAGCCCTTAAATTTGTGTGGAACCAGAAAAGGCCCCGAATCTCCAAGGAACTGTTGAAAAGGAAAAACAAAGCTGGGGGCATCACAATGCCGGATTTCGAGCTGTACTACAAAGCTGTGATCACAAAGACAGCATGGTACTGGCACAAAAACAGACACATAGACCAATGGAACAGAATAGAGAACCCAGAAATGGACCCTCGGCTCTTTGGGCAACTAATCTTTGATAAAGCAGGAAAAAACATCCGGTGGAAAAAGACAGTCTCCTTCAATAAATGGTGCTGGGAAAATTGGACAGCTACATGCAAAAGAATGAATCTTGACCACTCTCTAACACCATACACAAAAATAAACTCCAAATGGACTAAAGACCTCGATGTGAGACAGGAATCCATCAAAATCCTAAAGGAGAACATAGGCTGCAACCTATGTTCGGCCACAGCAACTTTTTTCATGACACATCTCCAAAGGCAAGAGAAACAAAAGAAAAAATGAACTTGTGGGACTTCATCAAGATAAAAAGCTTCTGCACAGCCAAGGAAACAGTCAAAAAAACTAAGAGGCAGTCCACGGAATGGGAGAATATATTTGCAAATGACACTACAGATACTCCCGCTAAGTTTAAAGCCATCACGGAATATAGGTATTTCTACTCCCATTCTAGAGATGAGATCCAGGTAACACATATGGACAAGTGATAAATAATAGAGGATTGCAAGAATGGGGAATATTTCAGCGTAAAAAAGGAAGTGGCAGGAGATACAACTCTGTTAAAATGGATAGTAAAGGGTCTTTTTTTGCTAAGGACCCTCTTTTTTGTTAAACAGTTTGAACCCTACTGCTATGGGCTGAATTGTGTCTCCCTCAAATTCACATGCTAAAGCTTTACCCCCCAGTGTCATTGCATTTGCCCATAGGGACTTTAGGAGGTGATTAAGATTAAAAGAGGTCATAAAGGAGGGATATTAAGCTAGTAGGATTGGCGGCCTTATAAGAGGAGGAAGGGGAGGGAATGTTCCCACATGCACGTGCCATGGAGAAGCCATGTGAGCAGCAAGAAGGCAGCCATGTGTAAGCCAGGAAGAGGGCTCTCAGCAGAACCCAACCCTGCTGGCACCCTGATCTCAGACTTCCCGTCTCCAGAATGGTGAGAAAATCAATTTCTGTTGCGTAAGCTACCCAGTCTGTGGTATTTCGTCGTGGCAGCCCAAGAAAACTGATACACCTACCTTATAGACAATGTTGAATTACTGGAAGATTTTCATAATGAAAGCAGCTTGATCAGATTTGTATTTAAGGAAGGGGGGTTGGTGGCAATGTACAGAGGGGGAGCACAAGTTAGGAAGAGTTAGAGGCAAGAAGAAAGTGAGGAGCCTGAGAAGCTGGCCACATTAGAGATTGGGGGGGGGGCTCCTAGAGTGACTAATAGGCATCTTATTCTGACATACGTCCCTCACGTAACTGATCACTGACACCCACATCCAAGTAGTGGGGTAATGGACTGAAGTATCAGAACCATTCTATTCAACACTTCGAAAGAGAAATTTTGCAAAGATACAGCTCATGAACCTCCCTGAACGGTTAGCACACACAGATGCGGGTATCACAGGAGAATCTTCTGAGATCCTAGTAGCGTATGGTCAAACTCCCTATTGTACGGCTGGGGGAGAGTAGGCTCGCTGAAGGAGGGTTAGAAATGGGAACCAGAATTCTGCTTCCAATTCACTTGCCTCTTCACTGAAACTATTGTCTCCAGCCCCACAGAAGTTCTGAGAAACAAACAGATTCACCCCGACATTGAAAGTCACACAAATGTCCCTGACCAGGCAGCCAGAGAGGCATTTTGAGAGAGACCAGGAGAGAAGCTAGTGAAGAGGCCCAGGGTTTCCATCCTACCCTCCCTCAAGATTCATCACCTGTCACCTTTGCTGTAACGGGGAGCGCCTCTAGAAAGACACATGAGTGTTAGTGGTAAAGGAAGGATCTTATGCATCAGTAACTCCATTCTCCATTTTACTGAGCCTCAAAAAGGTACAGCAACTAGTCCCCGGTGCAGGGTCTGCAGCAGAGCTGGGAATTACTGTTGGCCTCCTGAAGCCCAGTCCAGCATTCTTGCTACAAATGCATTCTAGACTGCACTCTTCCTGTCTCACGCTTGGGAAAGAGGGGCTTAATGCCGGCTGCTCTAAATGTGATTGGCTTTCAAGTTCCCAAAAGAGCCTCGGTATCTCCTCTTTTCATGTTCCCCCAACTCCCTGTGCAAGACATACACACACCATGGAGACTGCCATCCGGCTATGTTCTGTCTTGCAAAGATTCTTCCGGTAAGAGCTTCCTGATTAGAGAGAACAATCCATACACAGAACACAAATTGCTGGGCTCTTTGTCTTCTTCAGAAGCTTTCTTAATCTATTAAAAAAAGAAGGTTCTCTGTTTCCGTGCCACAATTATACTCTATCATCTAGCAAGGAAGCCACGAGCTGATGTAAAGACCAGGTACCAGGCATCGCCCTGCCCCAAGGGCAGTTCAGCCGGGGGTTAAGCACATGGGTAGAAACCAAATGCCTGATTTTAAATCCCAGCACCACTAGTCATTAGATGTGACCTTGGCACATAACTTAAAATCTCTACACTTTGGTTTATCTGTAACATAAAAATAATTTTTTAAACGATTACTCACTTCCTAGGACTTTTGTGAGGATTAAATGATATAATCCATGTAAGGCACTGTGTACAGATTCTAGCATACGGTAAGCACCCAAATCAGTAGAGTTTATTTCTCTTAGAATGAAAAAAAAAGTATGCACAGACAGCTTCTCTCCAATAAAGGCAAGAATCAAGACCGAATTTCTGCAAAACACCCTATATCGCTTAGAGAAAAATGTCATGGCAATAGATTTAATATATTTTATTTTAAAGTAGGAAGTTATGTGGGCAAAACAGATTTATCTTCCAGAGCTTAGTCCCAAAGCCCACATCTTCTTTGAGTAACCTCCAAAACATACTTATTATAAATTGGGGGAATTGCCTGCTTCTGGATTCAGTGATGTTATCTGTCATTGCCATGGTAGCAACAAGGCCAATAACTTGAACTTAGGTCATAGCAGCTAAAAGGAAGAGTAATCAGTTTGGGAATAATTAAACTGAAATCCATAGCTACTTAAGATTCAACCAAGATTCCTGAGGATAGTTTTTAATCAGCTTAAATCAAGACATGCTTCCTAAAAGAATAGAGACTGAAAACCCTAAAACAAGGGGAAAAAATCTAATCATCATATCTTTATGGTGCATTTACTTATTCTGGTGAGTCACAGAAAAATAATAATACCGCAGAGTCTAGAAACAAAGACATAGGTGAAATTCCTTCCATTCAATGGATAAAATTAACTTGTGATGATTCTCAAACCAATTTGATCATTAAAACAAGGCAAATGGACCCAATTTTGTGTTGAAAATATTGACCTATTACACTTTTCTTTCTATAATATTACAGATTTCAAAATTATAGAATTTTAAAATTAGAAGAAATCTTCCAGCACGATTATATAGATTTTTTAAAAAGCCTATATTCAGAGGGCTGATGTGATGTGACCAAGTCCCAGTACTCCTGAGGGACTCAGGGGAGATCAGAACTCCAGTACACCGAGCCATAATTTTATCTTTTCCATGACACTAGGCTGCCTTTATTGAGAATCTGACATTTCATCATGTTCTGCTTAAACAGAACTTTTCTATCTAGTGAGGGGGTGGAAGATACTGAATCTCTTCCCAGCTGCCCCACATCCCGGGAAAAACAAATAGTGATGTGTGGGGGTTGACAGCATCTCAGAAGTTTCCAAAAATGCCTGTGATCTGAGGGAGGGTACAATCCTTATTTCCATCTTGCAATTATTCTCCTCTACCATGTAACTCCTGCTGAAAAAAAGAGCCCTTTTTCCCTTCCAAACTTTCTCTTCTCTCTCATTGCATTGTCAAGCCTCTTGCCAGAGAAGCTGATTAAGAGGGTCCTGCCTGTTCAAGGGATGGAAGGGATCCCACTCCATTCAGCCCTCTCTGCTTCTGGGCCACAGTAATGAGTGCATCCTGGGAACAAGAAGGCCCCCTGGAGCCTGCCTTCTTCATGCTGTTTCCCACCCCGTTCTGCAAACCTCAGTTTGATTGGCGGATCCAAAGGAGACCTTTTTGGTTGCCTCTCTTCCATACGAGATTTGCTGCATGGTATAAAGCATGGGTAGGAAAAGAAGAGATCCTGATCTAACTTCCAGAGGCCTGCCCTGCCCTGATTCTGGTCTGGGTTCTGAATGCTTTATTGGTCATACTTATATCTATAACCGATGGCAGTATCTTCCTACCTGCAGCCCTCGTCTGTCCATCATCCCCTCGTCTCTAATTAATCCTTCTCATAGTCACTGAAGTAGTCTGCATCAGGCTTGATTTTCATGGTCTTTCTCTTCCTTTGCTCAATAGCTACGATGTTCCACTACTCAGTGGGATAAAATCCAAACTCCTCCACCTCGGGATATACTGCTCCACTCTAGCCAAGCCGACTGGTCTGTATTGCCTCCTGTTCAGCTCACTGCCACACACTCCTCTGCTCTTGTCATTCCGTGGCTACAATGTCTTCCGATCACACCACTTCCTGGACCCAGCCTCTCTCTTCAGTTGGGTCCCCTTTGCTCCTCACCAAAAAGGAGGCACCATGATGCTCAGAGCAAGGCAGGCAGCTGTGCCCCACCTGTCCATCCTCCACTAAACCCCAGCAGCAGACATTTAGACCTGGGCTAGCAGGGCTGCCCATGGCTCACGTCTTCCCACCCACCATACCAGCCCTTCCCTAAAAGTGGTCTTCGTCGGTCCTTGCCGTTAGGTCCTGGCTGAGCTATCCTGCTCACAAGATTAAGCTGGACTTCGTTTTTCCCTGTTTCTCCACTTCAGCCAATAGCTGGGGCTCCATTCTCTATAGATTGATCACCAAGGCACCCAGTGCCTGCCCAGCCTGCAGACTGGTACCCAGCGAGTGCACGTCACTGAAGTGGTTTGCTGCTAAAAATAACAGTTCCCATTACTTATGTTTACTTACTAATTTAATATTTATTTGTAATTTTATTTATATTATCTATTTAATTTGTAGCTGTTGTTTCTTTTATTACAACGTTATCAAGTATTTTATTACATTAAACCTCATGATAACCCTGACCAGAATATATTCATATCTGAATTTTTCATATGAAGAAATCAATGCTCAGAGAGGCTGAGTAACTTTTTTACCATTTATTTATTTTTTAAATTCAATTATATATATAAATTAAATTATATTAAATATATTAAATTCAATTTTATATATATATATTATTGGTTTCAAAGGTAGAGGTCAGTCTTATATAACACCCAGTGCTCATTATATCATCACGTGCCCTCCTTAATATCTATCACCCAGTTACCCCATCTCCCCGCCTCCCTCCCCTCCAGCAACCCTCAGTTCATTTCCTATGATTAAGAGTCTCTTATGGTTTGTCAACCATAAGAGGTTGAGTAACTTGCCCAAGAGCAAAGAGCTTATGAGCTGTAATGGTGTCTTCTTTCAAACTTGACCTCAAACCTACCTCTTTCATGAAAGCTTTCCAATGACTCCTTGCTCCTCGGCTTCTGCTCTCAGTCCGCGTTGCAACTTTATGACCTCCCCATTTCAGGGGCCGTAGCTATCTGCATCTCGCCTCCTTACTGACCCTCAAGGACAAGGATCTCTTCATAAACAAAATAATGTTGACTCCTCCAAAGACAGAGAACATCATAGGAAATGGTGTTGGTTGACTCATTCCACTTTCAAGCACCCATGAGTGAATTGGGAGGCAGAATTATTGCTATTTAGAAATATGGATGAACCCCCCTGGGAGGCGTCTCTGATCAGTGACTCAAGCTTCTTTCCTGGATGGGCACAGTAAGCCCTGAGCCTGCGCTGCCTCCTATGGACTGAGGATACCCCACCAGGAAAGGCCCATGGCTTCTTACTCACCACGCATCCTGAGAGCAAGAGAGCACAGCCCACAGAGAAGCACAAATCCTTGCAATGGGCAGGCATAGCTATCGCTACTTAACAGAAGAGGAGATGGAAGTTCATAGCATTTAAGTAACTTGTTCACAATCATTCATTAGAAAGAGGCGGAATTAGTTCTCAAACCCAGACCGGTTGCCTCCCATCCAGTGCTCCCTGTTACAATACACACTGGCCTTTTCTTGCACGAAAGAATTCAGTGATGCAGGCTCCAGATAGAAGAGAGAATGCAGCATAAGAAATTTCCATTTCTAAAGATAAATAGATGCTAACAACTTCCAAATTCCCTAGCTAAAAATACTTTGAAACAATGGTGACTGGACCCCAGCCTAATGCAGTCTTGATGGAAAGATCACATTAGTCTTCGGCCTCCCAAACTCTTTTGTGCCGTCAGATGTGCGTCTCCCTTCGCCTTATTCCCCCTGGGTCACAGGAATTGCACGGACAGCAGCTGAATGACCAAGGGCACCAGGGATCTATGATAATTCAAATACACAAATATAAGGCCTAATTTTAGACTTTCTGAGGATAGTGGACATTCTAGGGGTCTGAAGTGCTTCCGTTTCGGTTGTTTGGTCTATGGCTTCTTGTTAATTAGCAGGGTTGGCTTAAAGGTCACCCAGCACAGTCAGCCCCATCATCTGGAATGGAAGAAGGTCTGAGCAGTGAAAATCACTCAAGCTATGAACTGCATTTGGAAATTGTATCTTCACTAACAGGCAGAAGCTCTATATATCTTGCTATCTGAGCTCTGAAGCTCATTTGCTGACCATGTCAAGGACAAAGAAAACCTGTTTCTTAATTGCAGAAAGGGTGAGTCTCTGCTCACCTGTGAAGGGGCGGCAGGCTACTCCCACCAAAAATGTCTTTCTTACCTTCACATGAGTCACTGGCATTCTGTCTCTGTCTCTGTGACTTTTGAAAAAGGTCTCTCCATGGACCCAAAGACAGCAGTGACCCTCGCATGTTTTCACAATGCTGGTACAACATGAGAAGCCAGAATGGTGGTGGTGGGGATGTCTCTGTTAGCAGAGAAGGATCTTACATGTACTAATCCTTCCAGGGAATTGGCACTCAGTGAGCAGAAGAAAAGTCTTCACAATAGCTACCAGCCTGGTGAGATGGGTGCGCTGTACAGGGCCAAGGCAGGCTACGAGAAGCATCCACGTGACACGCTTTGTTAAATCCTCCTATTGTGTGCCAGGAAGTGTACTGGCTGGTGTGAAAGCGAAAAGCTTCAATCATAGTCTCCATCTTCATAAATGGCACCATCAAAGGGAAAACCAGATAGATACTTGAAAAACATATATTAGAATGTAGTTTATAAAATCTTTGGAAGTCCAGAGGCAAGAGCAATCAATTCTGCCCGGAGTTGGGTGGAGGAGTCAGAAAAGTCTTCATGGATAAGGGGTCACTTGAATTTGGTACTGAAGGATGAAGACGAACTCACTCCAGGCACAGAAGACGGTAAAAGCAGTCCAGAGAAAACCTAAGAACAGAGACACAGAGGTGCAAAAGTACCTATTTGGAGGACAACAGGTACTTTGGAACAGCTCCAGCCAACAAAAGGTATTGAACAGGAGAAGGCCTGAGTCAGCTTTACATCTTAGAAAGGGGATTCCGATGGTAGTGCGGGAATGGGGTAGAAGGAGGCATCTGGGCCAAGGATGGCCAATTGGAAACTCACCTGCTTAAGCAGACTAGGTGGGAGCAATGGAAGACCTGACTAAGACAAAGGCCATGGGGGTGCGAGGAGGGAACTCCTGTCTGATGTAGACACTGGATGCTTTGGATAGATTTTTTTTTTAAATCATATGTGTATGGTTTCCAAGTGTGCAAAACACTGTCATCTTCATGATTTGATGTCGGTCATTCCCTAAACACTTTGAGGTAGGCAGAGAAATCATCTAATGATGATATTTCATTTTATTTTATTCTTCATTTAATCCAAGGTTTCAAGCTTATTTTCATAAAATTGAACAAAATAGTTTCTTATGATTTTTTTTCTCTGTTCCTGTATTAATTTTGTCCTTGTCTTTTCTTTTTTTCTCACTTTTTATTTTTAGGTGAAGTATAGTTGACATATGATGTTATGTTAGTTTCAGGTGTACAACATGGTGACTTGATCATTCTACACATTATGCAATGCTCAGCACAAGTGGAGCCACCATCTGCCACCATATAACGCTATTATGATACCACTGACGATATTCCCTACGCTGTACTTTTCATTCCTGTGCCTTAATTTATTATATAACTGAAATTTTGTACCTCTTCGTTTCCTTCACCTATTTCTCCTATCCCCCCACCTCCCTCCTCTCTGGCATATATGTACGTATATATGATATACATATGATATATGACATACTATATATGTATATATATATATTTATCACATCTTCTATATCCATCCATCGACCAGTGGACACTTAGGTTGCTCCCATATAATGATGCTATTTTAGAGAGACAGAAGAAACTGAAACCAAAAAAAGAAGGGGGGATGTTGTCCAAACCATGGGACCTTCCTCCAGGACAGTGAGCCTAAGAGATACCAACAGGACCAGGGATGCATGAAGGTGAGGGGATGTGGAAGTGTCAGGAGAGCAGAGAGACAATCAGAAAGGAGGTGAGATCAACTTCCCCTGGTCATTGCCATCAATACACAAACATGTGTTTGTGTTTCTGACCTGTAAACAAGGAGAAGAAAACCCGCCTTGATTCCATTGTCCTTACATGCTACCATCCCGGTCCCCCAAAACATTGTCTAAACTTGCTGTCTCCAAAGCCTCTCTTTCCATTCTCCCTTGAACCGATTCTGAAAAGGCTTTCCTCACCCCTACTCCCCAGCAGTTCTTGTCAAGGTCATGAAAACTTCTCTCTGTCCAGACCTAATGATCAATTCTCAGTCTTTGTCTCACCTCAACTACCTGCAGCCTTGATCACAGCTGATCGCTCCCATCCTTGGCTGCACTCTCTTCACCAGGCTCTCAGGATGCCCACTGTCTTGTTTCCTCCTGTCTTCCTGGCTCTTCTTCCTCTGTCTCTCATGGGTTCTTCCTCTTCTACCACATCTCCATGTGGGAGTGGCCCAAGGCTCTGACCGGGGTCATCTTTTCTAGTGACGCTCACTTCCGGGGTGATCTCAATCACTCACTCGGCTTTAAATTTCTTCTGTTGCTGAAGACTGGCAAATTTAAACCTTTCTACTTTCAGCCTTGATCTCTCGTCTGAAGTTTAAACCCATATATTCAACTTCCACTCAACATCTCTTCGTTTTTCTAAGTAAATATCCCAAACTCAATGTATCAAAAACTAAAATTCTAATATCCACATTCCGCCAAAAACATGTTTCACTCTCAGAATTCCCTATTCTTCCAGCTGCTCAGCAAGATTTCCAGGAGCCATCTTTGGCTTTTCTCACATACTTCACATCTGATCTAGCCCCCGTTTCTGTGGGTTCTACCTTCAAAATGCATCCAGAATCTAACCACTGCCCACCAGTCCCCCTGATACCACCCTATTCTAAGCACCACCATTTCTTCCCCAGACGACTGCATGTTACGGGTTGAACTGCACCCCCGACACACACGAAAAAGCTGAAGTCCTAACCCCCAGTACCTCCGAATGTGACTTTATTTGGAAATAGAGTCATTGTAGGTGTGATCAAGTTAAGAAAAAGTCATTTAGGAGGGAGCTTAATTCGATCTGACTAGACAGACACACCCAGAGGGAAGGTGACCTGGAGACACACAGAGAGGACAGCCATGTGAAGACAGAGGCAGAGATGGTGTCATGCTGCCACAAGCCAAGGACCTGGAGCTACCAGAAGCTGGAAGACACAGGAAGGATCCTACCCTAGAGGCTTCGAAGAGAACATGGTCCAGTCAACAGGTTGATTTTCGACCTCTAGTCTCCTGACCTGTGAGGGAATAAAATACCTGCTGTGTTAAGCCAGCCAGCTTACAGCAGCTCTTACAGCACCTCCAGCAAATGAACACACCGCACGGCCTCCTCACTGGTCTTCCTGCTCCCACTCTTCCCCTAAATTCATTCCCAACAGAACAGCACAAATAATCCTCCAAATATAAATCACACCCTGTCATGTCTCTACTCAAAACCCTCACCTGGCTCGCCACCTTACTCAGAAGACTATCAAAGTCCCCACAAGATCATGATCGATGAGGCTCCACATGTCCCCATTACCCATGACCTCACCTTTTACTACTGTCTCTCTCCTGTACTCCCATCTGGCCACCTTCCTGTTCTTCCAACGTGTCAGGCATTTTCACACGTTAGCATCTATGCTCTAGCAGTTTCCTGGAAGACTATTTCCCCAGATATTCACATCCTTCAAACCTTGGCCTCAATGTCAAGGAGACATTGTGTCCTTGAAATCTCCCACCTTGACCATCCTCTTTACTACAGTAATCTGCCCCGCCCTCATAACCCTAATTCCCTTAATCCTGATCTGCCTCTTCTTTTCTGCCATAGCACTTACCGTCTCCTATCATACTTTATATTTTCTTATCTACTCCATTCATCTTTTCTATCTACCTCATCGCTTCTCGGCCTTTTGGCTAAGATCAAGCGTACTATCTACCTCGACCCACTAGAATGTAAGTTTCAAGAGGCAGACGTTTTTGTTGCTTTTGTTCACTGTTTCATCCTAAGTATCTCAAACAGTACATAGCACATATTGGAATTTAATTAATATTGGTTGAAGTATCCAATAAATTTTTTTATCATTTTTCCTAGAGATAGTCCTAGGTTAAACATTGACAGAAACAGTGGTTTGAGTGTGTGTATGTGTGTGTGTTAAGGAAGGGATGCAAGTTGGAATTGGGTTTAAATCCCAATCCTGCCAATTTCCAACTGGATAAGCTAAAGTGAGGTATATCAAATGTTTCAATTCCATCATGGTAGAATGAACCCAATGCAATATATATTCCAATATAATATAACAATTCTTGCATCACACAGTTGGGAAGAATAAATTTGAAAATATATGCGAGTGTTCTGGTACACTAGAAAACATTCTATGAATACTGTAATTGGTAGCATTTTGTGTGTACTGATTTTTTTCTTTATAGCTCTATTTTTTGTCAACATTCTCGGATTAACCTAGGAATTTAGTTCACCAGGAAGACGTGGTGTGGAAGAAATGGCATCTGGTTTGGCACAGGGCCCTTGTTTTGGCTTGCAGACAGCAGCACATAAAGGCCCTTGCCATGAGGGAGGGTCGTGAGGTGCCTGTAGGACAAGCTAACTAACTAGACAATGTCATATTGTCCTGTGCTTTCTCTGGCTTTACCTCTGACGTGCACAGCACAATTATCCCTACCCTTCTATTTTTTATAGCACTTTTGACTCACTGGAAATGAACCTAAGCCAACTATCTCTCCTTGGGCTTTTTCCTTAGCTCCAAATTCAGATGTTCAGTCTAAAGAAATCTTGGCTGAGGTGAAAAATTCCTTTAAACTCATGTGTTCTGAACATTAACTTGCTCAACAATATTCTTGCCAGCCAAAGGAAAAGGCGTACTGAGGAGGAGGAGGAATGCCAAAGAGCTCCAGACCCAGAGTTAGGATGGATTCTGGTACCAGTTCTCTTTCCAACAAGATATGGAATCCTCAGATAATTTGCCCTCTTAACTTAGGTGTCTTTGATCTTATTTGTAAGTAGGGGGGGGAAAGCTATTTTCATTTTCTCTAAATCTTGAGATTGCCATGTTGACAGTTAAATCCATCTTTGGATTTAGAATCCTGGCAGATTCCACATGTAGGGGGCTTAGGGATATGGGTTGGGCAGAAGGAACTGCAGCAGTGTGGAATGGGCAAGCAGCTTTGAGTGACCATCCAGATTTGGTCCAGAGATCTCTGAGCTGGATGATGTCCTGCTCCAAAAGGTAGTTCCTTCTTCTGCAAAACAGAAAAATAACACCCACCACATTACATAAGGATTAAATAGTGTCATATACATGACATATTCACTGCAGGGCTTAGCATATAGCAGAAGCCCCCCAAATGGTAGCAATTATTATATTTGAAATAACCTTGAAGTCACATTTGTAATTACCATTCACCAAAAGAGCTATATTAACTAGAAGAGATAAAATAGTTAGGAATTTTTTTTTTAAGAGATGAGTCTTGTATTGGGCCCAAAGTTTGCATGGAGTTTTCACAATTAGAGGTGGACATGGTTGCAGGAGGGGATGTTGCCTCCTGCCATGCTGTGGAGCAAAGTTTGCTCTGTTCCCGCTCAGCTGAGCGGCTTGAATTGACCAAAGCAATGGTTATCGAGAAGCCTCGTCCCCTGCTAGCGGGGCAGGAACGTGTGAGGCAAGTATTACACACTGCTGAACCAGGCCCCAGACATGCCTCACAGATTTTATAGAAAGAACTCTTCTTATGTCCACGGGGGGTGGGATTCAAATGGAAAGCCAGCAGATGCAGTTTATGGACAGAAAGAAATGCACAGGAAAGTGATGTCACAAAAATTTACCAATTGCCACACTAAGATTCGCCCTGTTGATGCTCATGCCACTCCGAATGATGATGTGATGGTCCAGGTGACTGGGCTGCTCTCTAATAACCAGGATTTGAGAGATTCACGCAGGCATTTGTCCTTGATCCTAAGGGCTCTGTTGCAAATAAGTCCTACGTTCACGGTATCTATCTTCAGATACCAAGATGAGGTCTTTGGTGGCTTTGTCACTGAGCCTCAGGAGGAATCTGAGGAAGAGGCAGAGGAACCTGAAGAAAGACAGCAGATACCTGAAGTGGTACCTGATGCTTCTGGAACTTTCTATGATCAGACTGTCAGCAATGACTTGGAAGAACATATAGAGGAACCTGTTGCTGAATCAGAACCAGAGCGAGAACCTGGGTCTGAAATCCAAGAGGAACAGTCTGAGCCAGTATTAGAAGAAACTGCTTCTGAGGATACACAGAAGAGTTTTTTCCAGCACCTACGGATGTAGCTCAGACCACACAGGAAGACTTAAGGACATTTTCTTGGGCATTGGTGACCTTTCACCCAGTGGAGCTGTTTCAGTTACTGGGATACCACCTCATGCTGTTCAAGTACCAGCTTCACAGCCTCGACCAGAGTCTAAGTCTGAATCTCAGATTCCCCACCAAGGCCTCAGAAGGATCAAAGAGTGTGAGAACAACGAATAAATATTCCTCCCCAGGGGGGACCTAGACCCATCCATGAGGTTGATGAGCAAGGTGATGTTGAACCCAAAAAAACCACGAGACACCCTGATGGTCACCAACCTGCCCCATGAAGTGGACAAATTGAAGCTTAAAGATTTTTTTCAAAGTTATGGGAATGTGGTGGAGCTCTGCATTAACAGTGGCAGTTAATGACCCAGTCTGGGGTTTGTTGTGTTTGATGATTCTGAGCCCCTTAGCAACAGGCCCATCGTGTTCAGAGGTGAGGTCCATCTGAATATGGCAAAGAAAACTCGAGATGCCCCCGGGAAGGAGACTCTCGAGATAACCACCTGTGGGGATCTGGAGGCCCTGGAGGTTGGCCGGGTGGTGGAGGCCTGGTGCAGAAACCAGGATTCGGAGTGGGAAGGGGAATTATTCCAAGGCAGTGAATTACTCCTCATTGATCCCCAGGCAGCAGTACAAATCTTCCAGCTCCTTCCGAATGGTAAATTTCTTGCACAAGCATTTGATGTCCTGGACTATGACCCTAGTCTACAATAAACTGTTTAAGTTTGTACAATTTTACTTTGTGTAATGATGTGTGCTCCATCTCCCTCCCTCCCTTCTCCTCACCTTTGGGCCCTTTACTTCCAATTTTGTGGAATCATATTTGAGGAAAAATAGATTTTTAAAGATTTAAGGACTGAATTTCCTTGCTTTACTTTAGCAAATACAGACTGGATTTTTTTTAACAGCCACTTCCCCCAAAGCAATGTGTCTTGCTTATTACTTACATTTGGTATGCTTCATTTGCTGGAATATTTCTTATTTTCTATGTGTTTCAAAAGTCTATGAGAAACACAGGATTTGATAAACATCTTGACAGCAGGAAAGAAAAGAATTTTCACAAGTAGAAAGAATAACGGCCCTTTATGTGGGAGAATGATCATGAACAACGCTGAGAAGGTAGAAAGGAGCATAGGGTCTTTTGGAAGGAAAAGTACAAAATCAAATGATTTAGGGGCAAATGATAGAATCATTAGAAGATAATCAGATAGTGAGGTAGATATTTGTTGCTATTGTCCATCCGGCTGTCATCCGCACCCCTTAGTCAAGTAAAAGGACCCTCCCTGTTTGTGAAAAAACCATCTCATGCTATTCAGGAAGGAATGACACCTCCCTCCAATGAAACAGGAATTACCAAGTACAAATGAGCAATCAGCTATTACAAAACACTTGAAGAAACTAAAACCATTAAAGAGGCAAAAAGTTCCCCACATTGAGGGACTAAATACTTGAAGAGGCAGAATAAATAAAACAAGACGAAGCCCTCATTAGAAGAAATGTAAATATCTTCAGAGAGCTATGCAAGGATTTTCTATTCATAACAAATCAACTTCAAAGAAATTGGAGATTAATAGTTCAAAAAGGAAAGAAGAAGGCTACATAGTTAAAGAGGGGATTTAGGGGATTAGATCATTGAGTGAGTGAGAAAAGTCTTTTAAAACACAACACAAGAGGTGGAACAGATGACATAAAACTGAGGATATCAATCACATGAGGCAAATTCGAATGGAGCTTTAGAAAGAATTTCTACTGGGTTTATATTGTTGGAAAGGGTGAAATCCAGAGCTGCCCACTGGCATATGGAAGATAAAGCCAAGCAAATAAAAGGAGAATTGAGCAATAAGGAAGGACAACTCTAGAATTCCACTACCGGCCATGATGGAGAAACAGGGACTGGACTTACCTTCTACATAATACTATAGCGAATGGGACAGAATATATGAAGAAGCAGTCTTAAGACACTGGAGAGCAGGCAAAGCAGATCTCATTTCTCTATGAGACAGACGACCAACTAGAAGATTTTCCAGGTTACCACACAGAAAGGAGAAACCCAAAGAGCCAGAGATGAGAATACAAGGAGGCCAAGTCAGTGAGATGTGATGGAATGGGAATACCCAAAAGAAGAGATGCATGGAAAGAAAGCTTCAGAGAGGTCTGTAGAAAAGTCCCCTTGAAACTCTGGCTGAGTATTGATCTGTGCCTTAACAGAAAAAAAGACCCAAAAGAACAGAACCAATGGAGTTAACAATGAAGGACATTAAAACAGCTGTTTTAAATATACTCTACATGAGGGCTGGCAAACTTTCTGTAATGGGCCAGATAGTATATATTACTGGATGTGAAGGCCAGATGGTCTCTCCGTCACAACCACTCAACTTGGCCACCGCAGGGCAAGAGCAGCTATCGACAAGCCACAAATGTTCAAAAACTGGAAACAACCCAGACAACCATCAGCTGGCATGTGGATAAACCACTGTGGTACATCCACCACTGGAACGCTAGTCACCAATAAAATGGATAAGCCACTTCAACAGCACAATAAAGGGATGAATCTTAAGAGCATTTTGCTGCGTGGAAAAAAGCCAGTCTCAAAATGTTTCATACTATATGTTTGCCCTTATAAAAAATTCTAGAAAAGGCAAGACTCTCATGATAAAAAGCATTATTGGTGGTTGCCAGGGATCAGGGGTGGGAAAGAGGGGACTGACTGCAAGAAAGTGTGAGGGAACTTTCTGGAGTCATGAAAATGTTCTATACCACGATCACAGTGATGGTAACAAAAATTCTTCATATTTTTCAAAACTCATTAACTGCACACTTTAAAAGGGTATTTTTATAAGGTAGATTTTTTTAAAAAATCAACTATAGAGATCTTAGAAATTAACAGGTTAAGAATTGAAGTATAAAGCTGGGCTTTGTAATTGGCTGAACGACACAATGTAAGCAGCTGAAGAGTGAATCAGCATGCTGGCAGATACGGCCATGAAATTCTCCCCCAAAAGTGCATAGCTTTCAAAGAATGGAAAGTATGGTATAGTTAGGAAATGTGCAGTACAGACCTAAAAATTCAATTTTTTAACTGTGCGTATGAATGTATGTACATGAATGTTAATGGAGGGGCAAGCTGGAAGGACACATGCCCAAATGTTCAAGTAGAAATGAGAAGTAGAGGGGAGGAAGGAGACCTTTCACATTTTGTTCCATTTGTTAATTAAGCCCTTCTTTTCCCTACTCTATTCTAGAACTCACAGGAAACAATAGCAAAGAAAATCAAAGTACCAACGTATTAGCAGGGCTGAAACTCCAAATTCTGTTCTGATAATGGACTGAAGCCCAAGGCCTAAAGATGGGTTTCAAAGGCCTCCTCCTCATCCTGAGCCCACACCCAGATTTCTAATTAGCCACAAGGATAGAAGGCCAAAGAGATGGGAGTGCCTGAGAACACTGAAGGAATAAAAGGGAGAGAGCTCTCAATGCCAGGCTCTTCTCTTGTAGTCTTGGCCATATGAAATAAATGTAAAGAGCATTTGGAAGGAGAAAATGACACAGACAGACAGACAGACAGACAGACCTGGTCCTTAGGTTAAGAGCAGCTAGGGCGGGGAGCAGGGGAAGCAGAGAAGAAAGCCCTGTGCCTGACCCCATGGTACCTCTTCCCAAGGGTAAAGGGTGGTTCCCAGCCCCAACCTTAGAATCAGACTAGTGTCATCTGCTTTGGGCGAGGGATAAGAAAGAAAGTATGAAGCACTTTCCCTTGGGTAAGAAGAATAGCTAAGAGCTTGTCCTCTCCTCCATTCCACACTCCCATGTGGAACTGGCTACCTATTCCACAGAGCCCTGTGCAGAGCCCTATGCAGGGCCTCTCGTTCAAAACTTACTAAGAAATTCAAAATGGCAGCAGCAGAGCACTTAACCCCGCCCAGGGCCCTCTGAGTGCCAGGCTCTGTGAGACTGCGTACCCATGAAGGTGGCCCTGCCCCATCGTATATCACTCTTTGAAAATGCTGTGCTTTATAGGCTAGCCTTTGGCCAACAGGGAGTGGCTGGAGGAGAGAGATTGAGACCATTGGGGAATCTGGGAGACACTTTGTTGACACTTACTTCTTCTCTGTATCTGTATCAGTCAGGGTCTCAGCAGAAACAGATGGTATCCTCGAAAAGGGATGGTTTAAGAGAGTTTTAATTTTTTTTTTAAAGATTTTATTTATTTATTCGACAGAGACAGAGATAGCCAGCAAGAGAGGGAACACAAGCAGGGGGAGTGGGAGAGGAAGAAGCAGGCTCATAGCAGAGGAGCCTGATGTGGGGCTCGATCCCATAACGCCGGGATCACGCCCTGAGCCGAAGGCAGACGCTTAACCGCTGTGCCACTCAGGCGCCCCTTAAGAGAGTTTAATAAGAGGACTTTACATGAAAGTGTGGCAGAATTCAGAGAGGATGGAAAGCCGTATGCTTCCTAGGTGAAAGAACAAGGGGAAGGCGTGGCCCCTAGAACTCCACAGGCAGAGCAAGGGAATGTCCACGGTCTTCCATGAAGGGATAAACCAGTCAACCAAAGGTACTGGGGACGTGGGTTAGAAGAAAAATACCCTAACCCTTCTCACCTCCTGCCCCTGGATCTCCTGCCAGGGCTTCCCACTGGCAGAAGTAGAAGCCAGAGGGCCGGGCAGCTGGATAATGCTGCCCATGAAGGTCTGCCTTCAGGGCACAGAACGGAAGTGCTGGAAAAGGATTCTGGAGGTACAGATGGAAAGTGCAGCTTGGAACCAGTGAGACAGGAGGGCAAAGGTAGCCCACAGGGGCTCCTGAAAAGAGTTGGGAAAGGTTATTAAGGTCACATCCAGCCCATACTAGTCACAAATACACAGCATATTCTCTCTCTATCTCCAATTAGAACCAGTGTCCAACTTAGCTCACCAGGACGGTTACACAGTGAGCACCTAATGGCACCAGAGACCAAATAATATAATGCCAGCCATGTAAAAATGCCCCAGATTTAGACCATGCAATCTCTCTCCCAGAAATAAGGAAGTCAAAGCCTACAATGTAAGATATGTGAGAAGAGGGAAAGGCGCCGTGGGGACAATCGTCTGAGAAAGCGTGAATATAGGGGATCTCCTGATAAGCGTGACCTCTTTAAGGAATATTTAAGATGCAATGATGGCAGAGGTTCCCCGTAGCTGATTTCAGAGAAGAGCAGTCAATTAAGCAATTCCAGGGGCTGGAGATCATTCTGTATCCCATAAACACTGTCAACGTTCCCCATGCAGTAACAGTCTGTGCCGAAAAATCTAAAGCAATTACTTTTGTCCTCCCAGCCTTTCGAGCACCTACTTCAATCAGAAGAAAGGTTAAAACAAGTGCTAAATATGCCCTTTGTCACCATACGGGCAGCGCCGTGCTTGATGGAAGCATTGGTGAGGCTGATTCCTTTAAGCCTTTTTGGGGCCAGGTGACAAGGGTGGTCAATTGGGACACTCAAAAACAGCAATCGCCCAAAGAACTGGGAACAGGAACATTTGAAATCAATATCCCTTGAAAAATAAAGTGCAGCTCATTGCGTTCCTATTATAATTTTACTTTGCCTCTGCTCTAGCCCGGAAACAGTAATGACAGTTGAAAACCATTTATTTACTCATTCCTTCCCTCACGGCATTTTGTTTTGTTGCATTCATTTTGCTGCCTTTTCATCTCTAGCTATATGTGGGACATTTTGATAATAAAAGTCAAGGAAAAACATTTCACTGTAATGTCATCCTCTAGCTGTGTGACCTCAGGCAAGCCAATTCACAGAAAAATAGCCTTTAGAAGCTGCAATGAATCTTAGCACCATTTCCAAAAACTCACTGTATGGATGGGACATATAGGGTTAGGGAAGGGCGAAGTCTCCAAGAAAGTGGGTGTAAGAGTTTATCCTCACAATATCCTCTTTAGCATTGCCCCCTCTTCAGCATTGAACAAATATTTGTTGTTGTTTATGGTTTTTTTCACTCTGAAATTCCATGACCTCATCCTGAGCTCAGTCTGTCTCCGCTTCACACTACTGCTCAGTAAACCTTATTAAGACACTCATGTCATTTCATCACCCCCATTGTGCCGCAAATGGTAGGTATGACTTCTCGTGAATTATTTAAACTTTCAGTCTTGGTTTCTTTATGTGTCAAGTGAAATATAAATAGGATAATGTGGGTAAAGTATTTGCAAAGTGCTTGGCCCATAGGAGTACTCAATAAATGGTAACTTGTGTTATTGGTGGTGGTGGTGGTGGTGTGGGACGGTGGAGACAGTCCACAGTGTCATCTTTCTGATTCCTATATTAGGCTGCTAACCCTGTAGATTGGAAGGAATGTTAGGAAAAGTGTCTTGAGATGGAATTGTGGTACTACCTGTGATAACCAATGATGATAACAATAATTGATAACCTCAGACAGTCGCTGGATATCCTCATGGCTCATCCGTCAGTGTGAGAGTATAGCGCAGACACACATGCACACAGAGTAGATACTCAAGAAATACTTGCAGAACGAACGAATGGCATGGGACTGAGTGTTGACAGGGTTTTGACAAAGTAAGATGGCGCACTAGCTTACTGTAGAGGACAAGGCGTTCGCTGTAACCAGGTTACCCTCTACTACAAATCACGAGTGTGAAGAACTCACAGAGGCAGAAGCAGATACCAAAACCTTGGGATCACAGTGCCATGTTTATTTCTATCACAGGTGCTGTTGGTAAACATCCATGGGGGGATACGGAAAGATGTGGTTGAAAACAAGAAATTGAGGAGAAAATGATGCATTTTACCTCATGAAAAACAACAGTTTGCTCTGTGGTAGGTTCTTGCACTGGTAATATTTAGAAGAGTCAAATGACACAGAAAACACAATCACTTGGGGGGGAATTTAAATGATGACGATTATTTACAAAATTCAATGTAGTTATATTCAGCCTGCTCTCTGCTACCTTAAATAAAATTCACACACACACACACACACACACACACACACACGCGTGCGTGCACGCATGCGCGAACGCACACCGGGGCCACCCTAACTGAATGAGTCCAGCAACACAGTCCCAGCTTATTTCCTGCATTGAGAGATCAGACTTTTCTTTGAGACCAGACCACATCTATACCTCCGTTTCTCCCAAGCGCTCCTTCTCATCCACTTACCACTCTGTATATACTCCCCCTGGTGTTCTCCCCTCTTTCTAGAACATCAACTATCACCCACCTGCTGATTGCTGGCAAATCTATAATTTCAGTCGAGACCTATCTCTGGAGCAGCACATCCATCTAACGGCGGCCCCGCAGTCATGCCAGACACCACTCCCAGCGCCGAGGACATCCTGCTTCTCCTCTTACTTCTTCATGTTCTGCACCTCTTTGGGCAACACCATCCTCCCAGTCACTCAAGTCTGAGTCACGTCTATCGAGTTCATCCCCTCTGCCACTGTGGCTCCTTCACATGCCCACCAGGTCATCTCACTCCCAGGGATATTTCTAGTATAACACTTCTAGTATAATGCATTGACCTATAATTATTCATTTGTACCGTTTCCTGCCTCTTGGGTCTCTGAGCTTTTCAAAAGTAGAAAGTTCAGCACGCAGCAAGCACTCAATGGGTGATTGCTAAATACAGCACGGGATTTTACTGAGCCCGAGTTGACCCCTGAGTTTACCCATGTAACCCTGACACAGAGCGTTAGGGCTGCAACTCACCTGCCTATGGCCATTCCTTTCATCTGCTGGACTACAGAGAGCAAGGTTATGAAGCCTTCTCTCTGAGCTCAGTTACTCACCAGAATCCACGCACCTCTTAGACCAGCCGCACCACGCTGAGTGTGCAGTGGCCCCCAGCAGTTTGGCCCCCTCCCAGATCCTAAGGAACCTAAAACCTCAGGGAGAAAGGTGAGATCTGAGGAGTGTTTAATCCAGAGATGGTAGACTTGGAAAGGACACAGATATACATAGTTTATTTGTGAAATACTATTCTCCTTGAAAGTAGATTTAGCTAAGTAATCATAAAGACTGCCAGTTGATTTATATTCCTGTTAAGATGCAAATATGTCATCCGATCCAAGATATAGAATCTCACTGTCTCCTGTCTCAATATCACCATCTAATAAAAGGAACAATCTGCATATTATGTGACCTAGTATTTCTTGTCATGTCATTTACTTCCTTCTTACAAGTACGAGACCAACCTTGAAACAGATTCTGGCTCTTCTATGAGTGAGAAGCAGATGCAGAAATGTTGAGAAAATGTTCGTTTGCATCACAGTATGTATATCCTAGGGATGTGTCCGTTAGCTTCACGGCGAGGCTCGTTTCACAATGGATACATATATCAAAATATCACACGGCACATCAGAAATATATACAACTTTTATTTGTCAATTTTACCTCAATGAAGCCAGAAAAAAAAATGTACATCCTAGAAGAGCTTTCTTTTAAGGGGGAGGAATATATATTGTTAATAGGAGAGATTTGATTAGATCTAAGATAAATCTCCCAACTCAAATAATATTAAGCAAAGAAAAAATAGAATGCAACATCATATATGTGCTCTAACGTAAAAATATCTATATATTTAAGTAAACACTGAAAGAAATCAGAGAGTAAAATATACTTTAAGAGTGTGGGTAGTGGGATTATATGGAAAATTTTCTTCATGTCACAGATGTCAATGTTAACATTTTTAAGGTGAAAGTGTAATTTTAAAATTTTAATATATTAATCCTCTTTCCCTATTAATTAACTACAGTTCAAATGCCAGCCTGCATCTCCTCAATGAAATTATTTTAGGTTTTCAAGTATATAAAACTACGTTGAATCTCAGCCTCCAAACAATTCGTAAAGTTCTGTTTTTCCCTTCACCCTGACTTCGGAGGCTACCCAGGATAATCTACACATCTTCAAGGCTGCCTGGTCTTCGAACTCTGTATTGGAGCTCAGGTATCACAAATACAGTAGACACAAGTCCACACCCGATTCGATGCAGCAGGGAGGGCAGCCAGGTGTCTGGCTCGGATGATACGCGTGAGAATCCAGCGGAGGTAAAACATCAACCCGGAGCCCCCACAGCAAAGCTTGTGTCATCTCACCTTCCACCACTGCCCCTTCCTCTTGGCCGGCCCTGTGGCCAGGGAGCTTGCAAAGAGCAGAGGAGCTCCTTTCCAGTGAGGACAGTCTGCAGATCTTTCTGCCATTCACTGAATATTCATGTACATCTCCTGAATATTAATATTTATGAAAATTCCCTGAATATGTGTCAGGTGTGTGACTATGAAAGAATCGTAGAAATTAATTATTTTATTTGAGTTCCCACCCATCGGATCAAATTTGCACACTGCAGGAAGAGCTGCAGAAAGCTGCCTGCAACCCGCCGGGTCTGATTCATCTCTCTTGAGGGCATGTGCTGGTTGTAGTTGATAATGGTGTCTCTAAAATTTGGGTCAAGGAGAGCTCCCTTAGCCTCATCTGACCGCTGGTTTATCAGTTAATTTCTCCTTGCGTCAAAGGGAGAAGGAAACTGATGGTCACATCATTAGGACAAGGGGAGAGGAATCCAACAGAGCGAGGGAGGATGGGGCTTGGGAAGAGAAATGTAGGACTGAGGGGTACCCGTCAGCCCCAGCATTACCAAGTGTCCCTTCTGTGAGCTCCGGGCCTCTGTGTCTTTGCTCATGCTACCCCTCCCACCCAAACAGTCAGCCTCTTTATTCTGCACCCACCCAGATTACACTCCGTTCAAAGTCCCGATCATATGGGAAACAAATAATCAAATCAAAAAATGGGCAGAAGATAAGAACAGACACTTTTCCAATGAAGACATACAAATGGCTAACACACATGAAAAAAGGTTCAAAATCATTAGCCATCAGGGAAATTCAAATCAAAACCACACTGAGATACCACCTTACGCCAGTTAGAATGGCAAAGATAGACAAGGCAAGAAACAACAATTGTTGGAGAGGATGTGGAGAAAGGGGATCCCTCCTACATTGTTGGTGGGAATGCAAGTTGGTACAGCCACTCTGGAAAACAGTGTGGAGGTCCCTTAAAAAGTTAAAAATTGAACTACCCTATGACCCAGCCATTGCACTACTGGGTGTTTACCCCAAAGATACAGACGTAGTAAAGAGAAGGGCCATATGCACCCCAATGTTCATAGCTGCATTGTCCACAATAGCTAAATTGTGGAAGGAGCCGAGATGTCCTTCGACAGATGACTGGATTAAGAAGTCCATATATACAATGGAATATCACTCAGCCATCAAAAAGAACGATTTCTCAACATTTGCAGCAACATGGATGGGACTGGAGGAGATAATGCTAAGCGAAATNAGCGAAATAAGTCAAGCAGAGAAAGACAATTATCATATGGTTTCACTCTTTATGGAACATAAGAAGTAGGAAGATCGGTAGGAGAAGAAAGGGATAAAGAAAGGGGGGTAATCAGAAGGGGGAATGAAGCACGAGAGACTATGGACTCTGGGAAACAAACTGAGGGCTTCAGAGGGGAGGGGGGTGGGGGAATGGGCTAGGCTGGTGATGGGTATTAAGGAGGGCACGTATTGCATGGTGCACTGGGTGTTATACGCAACTAATGAATCATCGAACTTTACATCAAAAACTAGGGATGTACTATATGGTGACTAACATAATATAATAGAAAATTATTATAAAAAAAAAAAAAGTCCCGATCACATCTGGCATTCCACCCCAGGTCCCTTTTGGTTGCTCTCATCTACACTGAACTCTTCACGAAATCACAGCAAAGGAAGAGCCATCTATGTGAAAAGACAAAGTTTCTTAATTTCTGCCACTGGCCTCTCAGACCTTTACAATTAGCACTGTCTCTGAGGTCTTCTCCTACATCTTGGTTCTTTTTTCCCACGCCCTGTCCTGCTGGGTGTGTCTAGCTGCAGGCTCTAGTCCCTTCAGTACATGTTGGTATTAGATCTAAAGGAATTTTCCTAAAACATTGCTTTGAGCCTGGAACTCCCTTCCTCAGAGAACTCAGAGAACTCCCTTGGCTCCTCACTGCTAATAGGAAAAGTTCCAATTCTTTAACTGAGTACCCTAGTCTCTCCAGTATATGGTTCCCACCTTCCCTAATATCATTGAACATTCTTGAGTTGCCAGAAAATGGAACCACTCCTCCCCCCTGCACAGCATGGCATGGTCCTTCCCCTGCTTGAACTGAGCGTCCTCTTTCCACTTATCTAAATTGCATGCCCCTCGTAAGCCTGTCTAGTCCACCCCAGCCCACGCCACCAATCTGTTCTCCCTTAACACTTGTATGCATTACCCAGAGCACTCATTTGGCAAGCACATATTACTTACAGTATTCTGGAATAAAAAAAAAAAAACAAACAAACAAAAAAAACAAAAAAAACTACTGTGACTCATGTCTTCGTAAGAAGTATTCAGTTGAACATATGACATTGACATTTGTCAGGTCAAAGATGGCCAAATACTGACAGTTTCGTATAGCTCAACATCCAAATGCAGTTCCAAATACAAAGCTAATTCTACCCCCATATCCAGGGCTGCAGACATAGAATCCATGTGACCCTCCGGACACTTTTTTTTAATTCACCAAACAACTGTAGCAGTTTTTCTGATCACATCATGGTTGAGAGTCCGATAAGTGCTACTGTTTCTTTTTCTCACCAAGTTGTGTTAATTCAATCGAGAGATCTATGTCTGCATTATGCATGAGCCCCTCTAATCAACAATTATTCTTTGATTCTGAACTGGCCTTGGGTTTCTCTATTCCTGAGGGTCTCTAAAATAAATTTCTCAGAAAGCTATAAAAAAAAAAATACTACAGGGGCACCTGGGTGGCTCAGTTGGTTAAGCATCTGCCTTCAGCTCAGGTCATGATCTAGGGTCCTGGGTTCAAGCCCCACACCAAGCTCCCTGCTCAGCGGGGAGTCTGCTTCTCCCTCTGCCGCTGCCCCTGCTCCTGCTTGCTCTTTCTCTCAATATATAAACAAATAATATCTTAAAAAAAATACTACAGACTAGTTGGCTTGTAAATTTATTACTCAGAGCTCTGGAAGCTGGGAAGTCCAAGATCAATCTACACTCCAATCTACACTGAGTTCTTCCCGAGAGCCATCTTCCCGGCCACGTTCCAGCACAGGCCCTTCTCCCGATTCACAGCTGGTGATTGCTCACTGTGCCCTCACCAGGGGAAGGGCTTGGCGTTGATCTAGAGCTTCTTGTGTTTTGTTTAAGATTTTATTTATTTATTTGAGATAGAGAGCATGAGCAGGGGTGGGGGGGCGGTGTACAGAGGGAAAGGGAGAAACAGGCTCCCCACTGAGCAGGGGGCCCAGCGCGGGACTCAATCCCGGGACCCTGAGGTCATGACCTGAGCTGAAGACAGATGCTTCACCGACTGAGCCACGCAGGTGCCCCTCTAGAGCTTCTATGATAAAAGCAATAATCTCACTCATAAAAGCTGTGCCCTCATGACCCAATCACCTCTCAAAGTCCCCACCTCCTATTACCTGAAAAGTTATTTTCTTTCTAAAAGACAACAATCCTTTGCAATACTTTTAACTATATATTTTTAAAATTTAAAATTCGCATTCAAAAATAAATCTAGTGATCTGAAAATTATGAACCATAATTAGAACTATCCTTTATTGAGCATTTACAATATGCCCAACGGTGTTCTAAACACTATAATACATATTTAGATGTTTAACCTTTCTCAGTCTAAGATTTAAGTGGCAAAATAATTACCTCAATGTCTATAGCTATTATCATCAAAGCTGGGATTTGAATCCTTGCTCTTTAAGGGCAAAGACCCATCCTTAACCACTGAACTACACTGGCATTCAGGAGTCCTGAGAACCCTGATAGTCTGTGTGGTTGCAAACCTGGTGTGTGTGTTTGTGCAATTGTCCTGCTGTCTCCCTTTGACGACAGAGAAAGCATGGGATTGGAAGGGACTGCTCCCATGGCCACATGGAGAACTCTTTGAAAATCGTCATGTCTGGTGCGTCACATGGATTTTGTGGACTTCAGAATTAAGAGGAGGTATACTAGGGAGCGCAAGAATTTACTGGGTTATCATGGTGCCTCTCTCCAGTTTTAAATACATTTTAATTTTAAAACACAGATGTGTTTTGTGGGAATGGAAACTTTACACAAATTTTTAACACAAGCGTGAAACTTCAAAGAAATGTCTTGTTCTTGACCTACTATCTTTCTACCCCCTAGGATTTCCATTCCCTTCCCCTGCTGTTAGGAGAGTGGAAAAGTTTGAGATACACTCTTTGATCTATTTTAAAGTCTCTGCCATTATGTAACAACATTCCGCTCTCATAGGAACTCATTGATTTCTTTTTTTGAGAGAAAGAGAAAGAGCAAGTGAGGGGAGCAGGGAGGGGCAGAGGGAAAGGGAGGAGGGAAGAAAGAGAGAGCGAAAGAGAGAATCCCAAGCAGGCTCCACACTCAGCCCGACTCAGGGCTTGATCTCATGACCCTGAGATCATGACCTGAGCTGAAATCAAGAGTCAGATGCTCAACCAAATGAGCCACCCAGGCTCCCCAGAACTAGTCCATTTCTTTGAGAGAAAAGAGAGTAGTTATGAATGGGAAACCTCTGTGGGTAAACTGTGCACAATTAACAGCTTTTCTGAAGCTTTCACTAAGCTACAGCTGCACCAGAGAAAGTCACTATCCATTGTTTCCAGAGCAGCCTGTTTAAATCTCAAGCTCGGGCGGAAACATCTCATGCCCGGAACCTCTAAAGCCCAGGCACAGAAATTAACACCTGATCTCGTGCTTGTAGGTACAGGACAGCCCAATGCCCGGGACAAGAGACTGCTAGTCACCACTACATCTTCTTTCCCAGCTGCCTGGGATCTGAGAATGCTCTGGAAGGCTGTGCCCTTGTCACCAAGTGAAAGGGAGAATGGTGAGAAACAGCAAGGTATAGGGTAAAGTTCAAGGGCTGAGAAGTCACACAGACCTCATAGGAATGCTGGCCACGCGCTTGTCATTTGCCATTCTGAGAGTTACTTAGTTTCTCTGAACCCCAGGTTCCTGCTCTGCAAGATGGGGATGAAGATAATAGTTTGTAAACTAATTGGGAATACTCAAGAGATAAAACATGTGTAAAGCACCTAGATCGGAGCTGGGCACATCGTCAGTTTCCGAAAAATGCAATCATCACCATGGTCATGAATTAAGAGAAATTAGCGACGCTCTCCCAGGCAGTTCCCAGTTTCTACCCCTGTCCTTTTTTCTGTCTCCTTCATGGAGAGTAAAAGCATCTGTTAGCACCCCATCTTTCCATGTCACAACCCTGACTGAGACCAGGTAGTACATTCCCAGGGCCAGGGCTACCAAACCTGCCACCTCCACTTGGACTTTAGGACCCCCTGCTACTTCCGCTCCCGTGCCTCAGCCTCTTTACCTCCTTCTCCCTTTTGAAGTTAGGGTCTCATCTAATCCATTTCTCTTTTTGTCTTTTTGTATAGGACAGCTCTCCTCTCGGGTGCTGGTGTTCCTGAGAGTTCCCTCACCTGAAATTCCCGGTTTCCCTCTTGGCCACGTGTGTGAGAGCCATGCCCTTGAAGGGCAGGCTGGGCTCTGATTCCCAGCAGCTGTGCGACGTTCCTTGTCTACTCTCCCTCTTTAACCTTCAGTTTCTTAATCGCCAAAATGAGAAATGAGATCTTTAATTCCACAAGATCATGAGAACTCAATAAGGCAGCATATATGACGTGGCCGGTAGGCACGTAAGAGGCGCCTGGAGAAAGTTATTTTCACCTTTGTGACTATCAAAGCTCAGTGCAAAATCCTTCTCTTCCAGGACACACGTCCTCATTATTGCCAGTCACACCTGTGGTCTGCAGCTATCATATACATAACTCCAGGGTGCTGGAAGATCTCCATGGATAATTGAAGTTTCAATTCCAGCTCTGGGACTTGTTCACTGTGTGTAACCTTGGGTAAGTCCCTCAATTTCTCTGAACCTCGATTTCTGTATCTATGTAAACATGACAAATCACATCCAGATGGTGTAAAAATTAAAGAGACTGCATGGGAGCACAGCATAGCATTTTAGAAATGGCGTCCAAGATGGTGCCCACCAGATACTAGTTTTCACCAAGGAAACTTTTGATGGCAGATATATATTTGGTCTCTCCAGCCCGACCTTTCAAGGGCAAACGTTTTTGTTTTGTGATTTTTAGTACAACCTTAAGTTTTTACAAGTGAAGACCCTATGTTTTGTGGTCATTTCTAAATGGATAAAGAGGATGCAGTCCACTGGAAAGGCTTGTTGCCGATTCAGAAGTGAGCAAAGAATTAGAAGGATACTAGAAGGATTCTAGAAGGAACAGCTGACAATGGCCAGAGAAAAAGCAGGAGGAAGGAGAAAGTGGCCACCATCCATCCTCCTTTGCAGAAGATATGGCTCCAGCCCAGAGGTGATGTCTGCCTCTCAGTTCCTCCTGTCAGAACCAATGACAAGACAGACTTTCTCTTCCAGGGCCATCCTTCTTTAGTGCCCAGGCCTTCCAGCCACCACAACTGGAGCTCAAATAATCACAGAAATTTCTGTTTGCTCCTAATTGTGAGACCCATGCAAGCCTGCTCATGTCAGGACGATTGGGGATGGGAGGTGGGCTGAGGAGCCCCTGGGAAAGAACCATTAAGTCAAAGTCTAAGAACATAACTCAAGGCCTGGGCTGGACGCAGCCAACGACCTGGTAGGACCATGGGTGCGGCTGGCACCTCACACAGCAAACCAGAGATTGTTGTTCTCTTTTTTAACCAGAATTTCTTCAGTACCCCTGTTATCCAAAAATGATAAATGAATCAATGAAAATCTGACAAGGAAGCTATTGTCCTAAGAGACTTTCATTTGAACAGTCAGAAAATCTGAATTCAGTCTAATTTCTCCCTCTGAACTTGAGCATTTCCCTTAACTTTTCCTGGGTCTTAGCTTCCTCCTCTATGGAAGGAAAAGGTTAGGCTGGAGGCTTTAAGTGTCTCCCAAGGCCGGGGTTATCCAGCCATAGTCTCTCAAGATAGCGTGAGGGTGACTACACTGGTACAGACCCACCCAACCCTATTTTTGTGGAAACCATGGCCCCTGGGGCATGTCCCACATTTGCTGTGTGAGTTAGTTATCTTGACTACTTTGGTCTTCACAATTTTCCTCCCCTCCTGCTTGGCGTCAGAGGCAATGCCTTCCGTGGTTGCCAATGCCGATGTCAAGTGCGACTGCTGGTCACCAGGACCCTCTGCTGTGCCTCCCACCGGGGCTGCCGGTGAGTGCTGGAATGGCTCTGGCTGAGCCACCCCTGCTCGTGCTAAAGTCACTGCAGCACAGAGTTACTGCTGCAAGTCTGGCAGCGACACTCCTGAGGCCTTGGGCTCCCCACGCCCCACAGGGATTGCAGGGAAACAGCTCCCTTCCCATACTTCCCCTATATCCAATTCACTCTAAGGCTCAGGCATGGTTGCTCAGACGTGGTTGCTCAGATGTGGTTGCTCAGATGTGGCTTGGCTGGCTTGGCAGCCTGCACCTGCCAGAACTACTCCTCTCCAAGCCTGGCCCTCTGTCCTTGAACAAGAAGTGGGCAACGCTACCCTCTGACCTTACGCTTGGTTCTTTCTAACGTCTACTTAATGAAGGCTCCCAAGCCCCTCATAAGAACAGCTCCGTTCCACAGGCCCACCCCATCATCGTACTTGTCTCAATCGTAGAATGATTACAAATTAGATTCAAGAAGAGACCCTCTCATATGATCACATGAAATAAAGGCTGGATAACCTGAGCATGGGAAGCAAAAATTGAGCCTGGTTGGAGGCAGCTCAGTGTCCTAATACTGGCTGGTGGTGGAACGCCTCCATGCGCTGGAAAGACTGGGGTCATAGCCTGCCTCTGTTAGGAGAGGTAAAAGGAGGAGGAGAAGGAATGAAGCAAGTTAGCCTTCTTCTCTCTCGTTTGACATCCTATTATATTCTTTCTCCACTTTTGTCCTTCCCCTGGGATGCCTGGGGAATCACAGCCCGCCTATTAATAAACATTCCCTTCTGCAAATCTGGAATGTCATAATTTACTTTCTTAAGTATTTCTAAATAGGAAAACAAACCAATTGGCATTTCATCCACGTTGCTACTACTATATAAGTCAAGGCCTCTAGTTGTCCTGAGCTTCCACTCTCATTAGGGTTCACCTCCTCATGCGAACCAAGTGTTCACTGAGATCAAAGAGCCTTGTTCAATTACTCTTCACTAATTAGCCTTTCTCCCAGTCTGAATTCTTGGTACCCTCAATCCAGGAGTGCTTGATAATGCCCCCTCAGTCTATAGGTAAAATGATTCTTAGCAAAACTCTCACGTGCTGGGTCTTTGTACTTCTCTCCATATTCAAGTCTGCTCACTCCCCATATCCCTCCAAAAGACCCGTCCAATACACATGTGTGCACATCACATGTGCGTACGCCCATACACATAAATTATCAAGCGTGAAATTGCCTGGTGCACCTTCTACTCGGTTTAGAACTCAGAAAAGGGCTGTGTCACTGTGGTCTGGAATGATGGGAAAAGAGGGGAAAACATGCTCCAGGATGATGTAGTCAAGAAACATGTGTTAGCAACTATTAGGCTAAGCAAAATAAGTCAGTCAGAGAAAGACAAATATCATATGATTTCACTCATATGTAGAATTTAAGAAACAAAACAAATGAACAAAAGAGAAAAAAAAATGAGAGAGGCAAACCAAGAGACAGACTCTTAATTCTAGAGAACAAAATGCTGGTCACCAGAGGGGAGGGGTTGGAGGGATGAGGGAAACAGGTGATGGGGATTGAGGAGGGCACTTGCCATAATGAGCACCGGGTGATGCATGGAAGTGTTGGATTACTACATCGTACACCTGAAACTAATATTACACTGTACGTTAACTAACTGGAATTTAAATAAAAATGAAAGAGAAGAGAGAGGAAGGAAGGAAGGAAGGAAGGAAGGAAGGAAGGAAGGAAGGAAGGAAGGAAGGAAGGAAGGAAGGAAAGAAGGAAGGAAGAGAGAGAGAGAAAGAAAGGAGGGAGGGAGGGAAGGAAGGAAGGGAGGAAGGAAGGAAGGAAGATAGATGTTAGCAAAGGGAGTTCAGGCTGGAAAGTGGAAGGGAAAGCTCGAGGCCCTTTATTGCTGGAATGATGGTTTGCCCCAGGGAGCGGTACAGGAAGTGACACAGCGCAATGGCTTTTGGGAGCCTGACAGGAACTGGCTGCACTCATGGAGTCCCGGCATAAGGAGGGCCTGAATTAGGGTTGCAGCTGGAGCGGGGAGGGGAGAACTGTTAAAAGTAATCCAGAAAACAGACGGAGCAGAAAAAGGGGTAAAGACACAATATCTCCGTTGTTTTCAGCCTGGTACGTTTTCAGAAGGCAAGTTCCCTCTGAGGCAGATGTTGCCAATTGCCCCACTTTATCTATTCTTGTCATCTTCCGGGGGGGGCATTCTTGATCTTTAGCTATATGTGACCAGTCAGAATATAGCTTACATGCTCCAATCCCCTCGTCCTGGGAGTGGTCATATGACGAGTTCTGGCCAATGGGACAGAAGTGGAAGTGTGGGGCAATGTCCAGGTTGTGACTCACAGTAAGGGCCATGCCCTCTGTTTTCTCCCCCTGTTCCTCCTGTGGAGTGGAGATGACGTAGAGGGCTGTCATGGACCGTGCAGACTAGAGCCACAGCCTCAGAACGGCACAGCAAAGAACGAGGAACTCTGGGCCCCTGTTTTTCCCAGAATGGATACTGGCTCAGACACTCGAAAATGAGGGAACTCGGGGTGTCTGGTGGCTCAGTCAGTTAAGCGTCTGACACTTGATTTCAGCTCAGGTCATGATCCCAGAGTCGTGAGATTGAGCCCCACATGGGGCTCTGCGCTGGGCTTGGAACCTGCTTAAGATTCTCTCTCCCTCTCCCTCTGCTGCTCGAGACCATGCTCTCTCTCTCTCTCTCTCTCTCTCTCTCTCTCTCCAAAAAGTAAATAAAGAAAGAAAAGAGTGGGGGAACTAATCTTTAAGCCACTCTGATTTTATAACTCTGTTTTATGTTACTGAATTTATCTCCTAGTTAATACACTTTCTATCTCACAAATAGAAGACATTTCAAAAACAATAAAGTTTTAAAGTGATGTAAAAAAATAGCAAATGTTTTAAAAACAAGGAGATTTTATATATTAGGAGTTATCTCAAAGATACCACGACGTACTTTGAAAAAATATGTGGATAAGTGGTAGTAAAGTAGTCGACAAGCCTCAAAACCCTCAACCCCACCAGGTCTTCAGGGATCAGTGAATGCCAAACTTCAAAAAAGGAGAACGTTGTCTTCTTCAAAAGAGAGAGAAGAACCTGGAGTTCTCAGAAGGTAAACCAAGGATAGGGTTCGAACAGAAATGGCAGAGATAAAGGAAAGCAAAAGGCCACCTTGTGCCATTGTGATGTTCCCTCCATGATTCCCCAGAAATCTTTCATAAAGGGTGATAAACCCAAGAATTTCTGATGTGCGTGCCCTTGTTTAGATAAATGTGCTCAGACCGATGCAGAGTGAAACAGACAGAAGCCGGAGGGGAAAGAGGCAGGAAGCACAGAGATGTATGGCGCGAGTATAATCGTCTAGGTTTTTATGGAACTCTGGGAAGAAGACTGTGGGTAAAAGCAACATGATCTGGATCTCTCGGGACAGGCCATTCCAGCAGACATCCGGGTCACTACAGAAGTGCAGGTCCTCATTATGATCATTGATGAAAACAAGAAAAGGAGGTTGGGTATCGCTGTGAAGTGGCATATATTATAATGTCCACCTTCGACACAGGTGAAACTGAAGAACTGGCACTTCAGCCACGGCACCTACAGGGCAGGTCTTTCAATTTGGCACTATCAACATTTGGGGCTAGATAGTTCTGTGCTGTGGGGGCCATCCTATGCATTGTAGCATGGGGAACAGCCTCTCTGGCCTCTCCCCACTACCTACCAGTAGCCATTGCCCCCAGCTGTGACAATCAAAACTGTCCCCCAGGGGACAAAATTGCCCTCCATGGAGAACCACTGTTTTATAGAATTATAGGTCATCAATATGGAGGTCACGGTTAAAAGTGGAAGTCAGTTGGGTTCTCTGGAGACAGAAGAGGAAAGGACAAAAAACTTGACCTTGGAGGATTCCCAAGGAGAAGGAACTGCTCAAAAAGATGGACTCTGTATTTCTTGGAGATTCATTGCCTGATTGCCTAAGATGATTCTATCTGGAGAAGAGAGAGATGTTAGATTGAGAGAAGCAACAGGCCATCAGCGATGAAATAGAAGGGCTACAGGGCAGGGATACGTTCTGCCTCCATCTATCCCTCTCTCCTTCACGTCTCTGGGTAGCCTTCCAGAACCCCAACCCCCAAACCCAAGTACTTGGATATCTATTCCCTCAAACAGTGAAATAATTCCACTTTATGGCAACCGCTTATGGAATAGTCCCCCATCTAAGTCCACGACAGCCTGTCTGTGTTGCTTGCCATTGTACACCTAACACCTACACGTGTCTGGTACATAGATGCTCCAGAAATATTCATCGAATGAACGAATGCATGAATCACTAAACAAGCTGCTCTCATGAAATACATATCATCACCTTCATTTTATATGCAAGAAAACTAAAACTCCTATCGGTTAAGCGAATTTCGTACATTAAGTGAGAGCCATATGACCAGAAAAGCCATATGACTGAAACCCAGGCTTGTCCGATGCTAAATTCCATTTTCTTTCCATGACACACCACATATGTCCCATTTGTAAACGGCATTTTGAGCATCTCCATGGTCTGCATGTCTCAGGAGCTACGCATCTCCCAGGGGACGCTGTGAGCAGTCGTTCTGCAGACATGCACGGCGGGAGCCTCTCACTTCTAAACTCTCCAACTCAGGTGTGATCTCTGTTCCCAGGAACCTGGGGTATCGCAAGTTCTACTCCCCTACCCACATGTGATTCACATTCCAATTAAAATTCTGTCTGGATACACAGCTGAGTCCTTTCAGCCTATTCTCCTCCCTAAAACTACCTAACTGAAAATTGGGTGGAGAGATACAAGAAATCTCTGATTTAACTAGCAGGCTGTGTTCCCAAAGGTTATTTGAGTGGATTGTTTGGAATTTAGAATATACGTTTTCATTAAAAAAAAAAAAAAACCAACACCACCTGCTGTGAAGAGTGGCTAGGTTTCCAGGTTAGACCGCTGGGGGTCATTTAACACCCAGGCAAAATGAATTTCAATACAAGTAGCCTATGTTCAGGCTCCTGGAAGTTGGAATAAAGTTCCCAAATGAGAGGACAGACTCAGAAAAAGCCTTTAAAAAGTATATGAAAACCTCCTACTTTGTCCTAAAATAAAGACTCCACAATTTGCCCTGTTATAAAACTACTATCAGAAAGAATGACTTACCAACAACTTCTCATACTTTTTTAAATTTTTTTAAAGTAAACTCTACCCTCAGCGTGGGACCCAAACTCGCGACCCCAAGATCAAGAGTCGCATCCTCTACCAACTGAGCCAGCCAGGCTCCCCAAGGATACACTGCTGTTCTTTTTTCCAAATCATAATTTCTAATAGAACTCTGAAATGTGCCTTGTCCCCAACCTTCTACACTCATATCAATGTTTAATTATTTAAGATTACAACTTGCAACAAACTTGACCTGGAAGTGTCAAAAGGGTGTTACACTGATTTACAATGATCTTTCTGCTGACTTACTATTTCACTTGTATGTCTAACAGGCATCTAAAAACATAACAAAGCTAAAACAAAAATCCCCATTTCCTCTTTAAATCCCCACCCACCCCAGCCGAAACTTTTTTTTTCCTAAAAGCTCCTCCCTTTTTTTCACAAAATGATACATTATCCACTTTGGGGGCTCAACCCAAACACCTAGAATTCAGGATTAATCGCTCTGTTCTGTCATGACCTACTCTTCGCATCCAAAGCTTGATAAAATTTTATCCTTTCTGCCTTTAAAATCTGTCCTGAATCTGTCTACCTCTCTTCAATTTCACTGTTACCAACACAGACACCATGGCTCTCATCCAAACCTTTGAAAAGGGCTCCTAACGACCTTCCCTGAGCAATTCTTCCCCTACTGCCCATCCCCTGTACATCAGCCGTCCATACAAGGGCACAAGCTTTGAAGTAGACCTAACCAGCCAAGGATGCAGCTTTCCTTTACTCATTATACTGGCTTTGCCCAGTCCTCTTGGCATTACTTGTTGCTTCAGTCGAGCCCAGAGAGATGATCATTGGATCCTCCACTTCATAAGGCAGATGGAGAGCATCCTGGCTCTTATTGAAAGGGACCAGCCTTCAGGTTCTAGGCTTCTTGCGTGCAAGCAATCTACCAGTCCTATCAAAACGCGTGACTTAGGGGAGCCTGGCTGATTCCGTCAGTGGGGCATGAGACTCTTGCCCTCGGGGTTGGGTGTAGAGATTACTTAAAACCCGAATCTTTAAAAATAAATAAATTAATTAAACATGTGACTTATGTTCAAGGGCACCATTACATTCCAAACATTGAGTTGTCATCTAAATTCAAACTGTTCTATTATAATCAAGCTTTATATATCGCTTCTCGGCCTTTTGGCTAAGATCAAGTGTAGTATAATCAAGCTTTATAAGTCTGCTTTTGAAGGTAACTTGATGACCAAAAATGTTACCGTGTAGCATTTTGATTGGAAAGTCTCAGTCTCTACAGAGCAAACTGTCCTGGTGATCCTTCGCCAAAGTAGCCTCCCATGTTCTTTCTACAGTTCTCCAAGAACTTGGCTCACATGGACCATTCTGACTTTTTCACCCTGATTACTTCAGGTGGGATACTCAGGCCTCTACATGGCTCCAGGGACCCAACCCCTATTTCTGGCTTACCTCCTTGCTTCACTTGCCCAGCCCAACATGAACAGTAAGAGAAAAACCATTTGGTTAAATTAATTTTCACCAAACTAACTTCTCCAAGTTTGATTGAATGTATAAGCACTGATGGACCTTCACTCTTCCAGATACATTCACATTGGTTAAGATGATCTTTACAGTTGGTGGGATCTAAGAAAATATAACAACTCTTCTGACAAGGTACAGAAACTTGTCTGGGGAAGGGGACCCACCCAGACAGCTTAGGTCTGTTTAGAAGCCTGACCCTGGGGTTAGCTCTTCTGGGCTGTTTAATGCTTTATCTTCTGGACCTAGAGTACTATGATGTCTGTAATCTACTTCATCATAAGGTTTTCAGTGTGGATCGGTTTAAGCTGTCCTTTAGGGGTAATCGCTTGCTTTGGTTAGCGCTTTATCTAACAGTGGTGAGCTAATATTTCTTTCAAAAGGCCAAACTTCATAGGAAGCTACTAACAATAACTCAGCCAATCATTACTGCCCATTAGTATCAGAAGTTTTACTGATTAGTATTAATGAATTCTAGAAACAGGTTTTAATTAGTGAAAACATAAGTATTTTAGTTAGCTTCACAGATACTCATAATAGGTTGCTCTTGGCGAAAACTGGTGCAGAAAACATCTGGATTGTAATATTCTGGAGATATTCCCCTCATTTGTATGAAGTAAGATATAAGAATCTAGTGAGGCCTGTAGCCTGTGTGCCCTAGACAGTCCTGTATTGAGCTATTTGTTTGGAAAATCCTGGTTGCCTGATGCCAATTATAATCCTGCTTCCGGAATAGTGTTGGTGTGGTCAGATCATCTGAAAGAACAGAGGCTGAAACTTGAATGGGCTTACAGGATAGATTTTCTGAACTGTTGCACCTACTTGCTAATAGATGTTTATTTTATATGATAAATGTAAACATTTAAGGCAGAATTTGGTCTACTTTTTTGCTTTCCTTATCATCTAGTGGCAGGATTATTGGGACAGTTCATCTCAACCCTCTCCAATGATGAACGTCTACTATTCGTGACCAAATTGGCTTAGATGAGTCAGCAACATAGAAAGCTCATGAATATTTAAGGTTAGTCCTCATACCCCAGCTTCATGACAGCAAACCACATCCAGGCAGCAGCAAGAGTTCAGGAGACACAGCAGACTCACTGCACTAGGCGGGAGGGTCACATGATAATTTGTAAGTCAGGGATGGTCATAAGGGAACAGATCATTGAGAAGCTGTGAAGGGCAGGGGTATGAAGGGCTGACTAAACCTAACAGTGGAGCAGTGGCAGAAAGGAGAAAAATGTGGCAGAATAAAGCTCGAGGTAAGGTTCTTTCTGGATGTGGTGAGGGCAGGGGTCACTGCTCAGCTGAGGCCTAAGGATACACGAAGGGTCCCATTAAAGGATACATCCCGGTCACACACACAGCATGCCATCCCTACGGTGGGGACACCCAAGCAGGCAATGGCTGTTCCATTCAGAAGAGGAGTAACATGGGATGTGTTGTGCTTTCTGCAAAGAGTAGGCACAGATACACACAACAGAGTTGTGCAAAAAGTAGGCACAGATACGTGCACATGCGCGCGCACACACACACACCCTATTGACACTCACATTGGCAGAGCACGTGCACGGGTCTGTGGCAAGTACATTTTTGTGGAAGCTTGGAGACCCCTTCCTGGGGAGGACTTATAATAAAACCAAGAGCTTCATAAGGTTTTAAGCTCAGGAATCAATTCTATCTGCATTCCCTGCCCCTACCCCCATCATGGCAAGATTTTCATATCCTGAGATATTCCAGGTAATAGAGCAGGATTTTTTTTCTTAGTGTGTGCAATTATTTCTATATTTCACCCTCCGCTACACAAACACTCACCATGATGGCCTCGAATCAGGATCTCTAGGGATAAGGTGGGAAATATGAATTCATAAAGACTCACCCTAATGATTCAATACAATAAAGTTTAAGAACTGGGAGTTTCTGGGGTGCCTGGGTGGTAAAGTTGGTTAAGTGTCTGACTCTTGGTTTTGGCTTGGGTCATGATCTCAGGGTCATGAGATCAAGCCCCATGTTGAGCTCTGCGCTCAGTGCGGAGTCTGCTTAAGGCTCCCTCTCCCTCTGGTGACGCCTGGGTGGCTCAGTCGGTTGGGTGTCTGTCTTTGGCTAGGGTCATGACCCCAGGGTCCTGGGATGGAGTCACACATCAGGCTGTCTGCTCAGCAGAGTGCCTGCTTCTCCCTCTTACTCTCCCTGTGTTCTCTCCCCCTTTATCTCTCAAATAAATAAAATCTTTTTAAAAAAATAAATAAAAAGGCTCCCTCTCCCTCTGACTCTGCCCCTCCCCTCCTCTCTCTCTCTAAAATAAATAAATCTTCTTTTAAAAATAAAAAAAATAGATAAAGGCTAGGGGTTTCTGTGTATGCCTGGGGACTTGTCTTCAATTCTCTCCTGAAAGTCATGGGGGTGGAGTCAATTTACCTCCTCTCTCTTCAGTCCTTCTCCTTGCAGAGATAAAATGAAGCTGTGCATGGGTTGCCATGTGCACAGCAGTTCTTAGGGACCTTTGCAAACATGTCCATCCCTTTGCTTTGGCAGAACCAGAAGAGCCACCACAGAGCTCCCATTGCCAAGCAGATTAAAAGATGTGAGTTAGGGAAGAGATAGGAGAAAGGGTGTGAACAAAGTCAACCCATAGAGAGAAAAAAAGAATCTGTGAAAAGCTGAAAGCATTTCTGCTTCCATAAAGTGAAGAACTGAACCCACCTCTCATGGGCACTCTGTTCCTCTGTGCAGGAGAATAACCAAAAGGGGCCCTTTAGATGTATGAGTTTTACTAGAAATGTGACTGTATAGTATGGATGATGTCTGGAAAATACTGTTTATTATAAATGACTGGGTTTAAATAGGGCACTGCATTTAAACACACATACTGGGCAGAAAGTATTTAGACAAATGACATCTTGAAAATGCAAAAATTAATGTCATATTTTATAACAGCAACCTCAAATACACCAAAAACTTTGACCACTGGTGAAGTGGAGGATATTGTTATGCAACGGATGATGGGAGAGTCATACAGATTTTGCATTAGGACTCATTTTTACTAGCTACTCACAGTACATTATCCGGTTATCCAGGTTTTTCACAGATCAAGGTGGAAGACACAGGAGAGAAACTCCTTAGTAATCGATAAGAGCTTTAGATCTCAGAGCTTAAAGATAGTTTGTGTATTTCCAAGCGGTCCCTAGTGCTGGCAGAAGATGAAATATCCCGCAGGCAGAACTTTAACAGGGGGCTGGCCAGGAAGGGAGGGAGGAGAAAGAGGTCTCGTGGTGTCTTGATATTACTCAAATACAAAATAAATAAACTGTAGATTAAACTAAAAAGTAATAGGACCTATCTGGGGAGTCTTGCAGATCATACTCAGAAGTTTGAACATTGACAGACTGGGGGGGGAGGGGTATCAAAATGGTTTTAAATAGGGAAATATGACAGATCAGATTCATGGTTTGATTGATCATGTGGCTTTCAGTGTGGAGGACATCTCAATTCATGAGAAAAACATCTGGGTCATAAGAACTATTATAGACTATTTACTGTTTAATTAACTACATAATTATGTGTGTGTGTGCACACCCACCTGTGTGTGTGTTTGTAACATTTACTGTGTCATATAGTACTTTGCAGTTTGTTAACATCGATTGGCACAAGGAGCCTGTGATGTAGCCAGGCATTATTATCTCTCCATTTAACAGATAAGGAAACTAAGCCTGAAGAGGCTGACAGCTCACCCGCCCGAGATCATATAAACAATGAGGGCTGCAGTCAGGTCTCCAGACCAGATCACTTCATGTCTGGTATTTTTCTATGACTCTATATTTTCAAGACTGCCATCTTCTAACCCATTCTACTAAATACTTTAAAATTTTATGGGATCAGAAGAGTGATGGGGAATCACTTTGTCTTCTCACAGGGAAAGATGGATGGGAAACACGTCAAGTTTTCCTGGCCACCTACACAGAATGAGCAATGTCCTCTAGATCTCCATGCCTTTGAACATGCTGTTCTGCTATCTGGAACACCTTCCTCCCTCAAATCTTTTCCATTTCCACAGCACACAGTCGTCACTTCCTCCAGGAAGCCTTCCCAGATCTCCAATGCTGGCATCATGCTCTTCCTCTGCAATTCTAATATTCAAGGGTCATGTTTATCATAACGCCTACGCCATATTGTAGTACTCATTCACTGCTTTGTCTTTCCCGCTGGGACCGTGAGCTCCTAAACATAACAAAGTTCCTCTTTTACTCCTATATCCCCAATTCCCAGCACAAGGTGCGGCACACTCCAATACTTGAATTTGCTGAATAACATTTACTGAAGGAGATGCATGCAACCGACCAAGGTTAGATATGAAATCTATTCCCCTCCCCCAACACACACACAAAAAAAATCCCTGCACCTTGCACCAATCCTATCTCTTCTAAGCTCTAATCTCCTCTGCACGATTTATCACCAGAGCAACTGTCTGAAAATGCTTTTTCCTTATCTCACAGGGCCATAATAAAAGCTCATTTACTTTAAGCAAATGACATTTTTTTTCACTTCTATTTTTTCTCTTGCTCTTTTTTCCCCTTCTATTTACTTATCTACTGGCAGCAAGAAAAGAAAAATGACTCTGATCTCTATTTAGATATTTGATATACAACGTGTTTAGACAGGGATAGCTATAAATCGCTAGCTAGGCACAGTTCGAATACCGAAAACCTGTTTGTTCTATTTCGGATTCCATGATGGCAGAGGAAAGAAGGGGGAAAACACACACACACACACACACACACACACACACACCACCTATGAGTAGAATTAAAGGTTCAAATGTTTATTATTTCCAAGGCAATGTGTGAGTTCCTGATCAGCATCCATCACCAGAAGGAATTTATCTAACCCCAAGAAAACTGGAAATTAGCAACCATCTTCAGAATTCAACCTAATCAGCCTTGGTTGAGCCCTGGTTCGATTCAGTCCCTCACTGGCTTGTGAGCCTCGGCCAGGAGCTTGTCTCTCTGTGCCTCACTTTTGCCACTGGTGAAAGAAGGAGTGGGTCTCAATAAGACCTTGAAAGATCCAATTCCATCAGTTTCTTGCAGAAGTCATCCCAACGTGTCTCTACCGTTTGCTCTGTCACAGAGTGATTTGCTGGACTCGCATGTTGAGTGACTGGACCATGTCTGATCTCTCTCTACCAGAGACACTTGTCCTTCCTCAGAAAGGCTCTGCCACAGCTCCTGACATGAGTGTGCCTGCTGCAATCTTTGCCTTTTTTCTTAATAAAGCTGATTATTAGTATTTTATAAATAACCTAATTTGTCCTGCATCAACTACTTCCTAATCATGGAAGAGCACATCTTAAGAAATATCTTGGCAAAGTTATATACCAAATTGATGATTGTTTTTTAAAAAAGCATTTTTGAAATAACAGTCTCTCTCGGTGCATTTAAAATATTTGATTTTGAAACACTGTTTGACTTGTAACATTTGGTTTTCACACTTCTGCAGAAACACATGGAAGGCAGTCTGACGCTGACTTCACGGACCCCTCCAAAATTTCCGTTCCCAAAAGATAAATAGGTTCTCCATTTACTCTTCAAGAGCTGAACAGAGATATTGAACAGCTCAAATGTTTTTCTTCATGTCCTCAGATTATCCAAAAATGTTCCTTGACTCTCCATTATCATCAGAATAAAGGCCAACTCAGCTCTCCTCCATATGTTTCCAGATATGTCTTCCACCAATGCCTTCTCATTCTATGAAACTAAACTAACCCATGTTCCTCAGTTTCCTTGCACACCTTGGACCTTCCTATCTCTCATCTTTGCCTACATCCATTCCCTCTGCCAGAGTCACTTGTCTCCAGTTCCACAGACACGTAAATGACATCACGTGGATGCCCAGGGCCAGCCCAGGGCTTGGGTTAACGTAAGAGGCTCTCAGTACATGATGGGCCATAATTCACAAATTCATTCATCTCTTCTTCATCCATTTGTAGTTCTTGTACCTTGTTGACCACGCTGGGCCCCTCTATGCTAGGATAAAGAACAGAACTGACTACATCAATTGTTATCTGTTAAAATTCAGGCCTTTGCTTTAAAGTTATTAAGAATTTCAAGATAGTAACATCAGGGAATGACAAGCACAGGGTCTGGAACCCTGTGTGGCCACCCAGGTTGCAAACCCATAAGGCCAGCCCTGAAGAAAACACAGCCTCTGAGTGAGGAAGCTCATTAGGATGGAAAGAACAGTTGAGTAAAAACCATTGCTATCTGATGGTAGGTTGTGTGAAATGTGTGAGCCCAGGGGGCTCCTCTCTTTTTTGTTGTTGTTGTTTTTTTAAGATTTTATTTATTTGACAGAGACAGACACAGTGAGAGAGGGAATACAAGCAGGCGGAGTGGGAGAGGGTGAAGCAGGCTTCCCGCTGAGCAGGGAGCCCGATGCAGGGCTTGATCCCCATGACCTGAGCTGAAGGCAGACGTTTAACGACTGAGCCACCCAGGCATCCCCTAGGGGCTCTTCTCTTAAGGCAAGCACTTTCAGACTGTTTTTGACCAGCCACAATAAGAAATGTACGTTTAACATAGCACATACATGGAAACAAAACTTCCAGGTAACAATACTTATTCTTGGGACACCTGGGTTGCTCAGGTCATGAATCCCAGGGTCCTGGGGTTGAGTCCACAGGGATCCTGCTTCTCCCTCTCCCTCTGCCTTCTGCTTCCCCTGCTGTTCCCCCCCGCTCAGTCCTCAGTCAAATAAATAAATAAAATCTTTATTAAGAAATACTTATTATGTGCAGTTTCTCTTGTCTTATTTGTAATAAATTTAAAACCCACAATCCGAAGGACTTGCTTTAAGAACTATCTCAAATGTTACCTTCTTGGTGAACCTCCCCAAGCCATTCAGCCCTGTGCCATCTGAACTCCTGTTCTGCTTTTCTTTGGCATTTTGTAATACCTGTGATGTGCCTGCATCTCCTGTTAGACCATGACTTGAAGGCAACTTCAAATGACTTGCACCTAATACATGTTTATGAAGGCCCAATAAATGTTTATTGAGTGACAGTGTAAGCAACTGATCCTGTTCCTCAATCCTGACCTGACATCCTTCTTCGGACCATCCGTGCTTTGTCTTGACATCATGTCCCACCAGTTTAACTAATTTTTTCTTGCTCAAGAATTAAAGAAGAGCCCTTGGGCTCAAGTGAACAGCGCCTTCTCCTTGGTTCACGTGTTGACTGATATCAAATCAGTTTCACTCTGCGTCTGCTTCCACGGCTTTTCTGTTAATCTAATACCAAACTAGTTACGGAATCCTAAGATTTCACAGTGCTGACGCAGTCCCTCTGTAGCTAAAGAGTAGTTGCTCTTTTTTCTTTTTCCTCTAAAGATTTCATTCATTTATTTGAGAGAGAGAGTGAAGTGAGGAAGAGAGAGAGATAGAGCACGAGCTGGGGGACGGAAAAGGAGAAGCAGACTCCCCGCTGATCAGGGGCCCTGATGCAGGGCTCGATCCCAGGACCCCAAGATCATGACCTGAGCCAAAGGCAGATGCTTAATGGACTGAGCCACCCAGGTGCCCCAAAGAGTAACTGCTCTTGACTTTGCAGGTTTTTAAATATTTCAATTATGGTGTAGAATTTAACCCTAATTTTTTGTAACCACCAAGTTCCAGACGCTTTCATACATCTTTTATTACGAAATCCTTAAATCAGCCTCTGAAAACAGTATCATTATTAGGAGTTTCCATTTTACAAATTCACGCAGTGTGTCAGACCCAAAGGCCACATTCTCTCCATGATGCTAACCAAATTAAAACAGTGACAAATGTATCAGCGGATTCACCTTTGGCCAACAAAGCAGCTGAGCATGGCAGCCTGCAGTGTGACTCTGGGCAGAAAGGAAATTTGCCAGAAGCCTTGTGGCAAACCACAGCTCCTTACCATCGGGGTTTTGTGTGAGGCCCAACTTCCTGCCTCCCTCCTGAGCTTGGCACTGATGGCCTCGTGCTCCCGTTGGTCATGGGCACTGGGTTATTTCCGAGCCTACGGTGGACGGGTCACGTCAGACTCTAAGGGTTAGCATCCGATTTCTATCTCCCCAGTTTGTTGCTTTGTGGAGTTGGTTTTCTTGTTTTTTTATTTCCCCTTTAGTGATAGTAGCAAAAATGTACTTCCTTCTTTTCCTAGGAGGTACATAGAGGATTTAACATGAGTTAGAACTCAGTCCAAATGTACTCAGAGATGTCCCCTGGCAGATGGATTCGCATCCGCTTCCAGGGAAAGGAGGACCGCTTCCCATTCCAGAGGCCAGGGGGCACCCTGCCTGGGCTTGCAGACTCAGGGACACCTCTTCACTGTCTCTGCCCCACCTAGACACTAGGGACAGAAGTATCCAAGAGAGTAAACCCAGCGTGAGGAAAAATCATGGGCTGGAGACAACGTGAAGCTCATTCCCATCTATAATAAGGGAATCTGTGCTGGAGGCAGCGTGGGGCAGGAAGGAGCCTGAACCGCAAAGCTGAAGATCTGGTTTCCACAGGTTCAGAATCAAGTACCATGTACCAACGTGCTGTGTGCACAGTAAGAGTGCCACCACCAGAATCATGGCTTCTGTTTGACTCTTGATATTGCAAGGTAATTGGAGAATCAGCTGGTTTGACTCTGGGAAGCGGAGACTCAGAGAAGGGCACCCAGAGGGTCACAGGTTCCCAAGGCCAAGCCAGAGCTGTGGTGCAGACCTTCTGGCTAGGCTCTCCCCGATGCCCATTATCTGCTGCACGTTACTTGTGGTAGCTCACACTTCCCAGGTCACATCTGTGGCCACTCAACTAAGGAACTCATGTTAAATTGAAAATTACACTTAATTCAGGCCTCTGGATAGATATTTGGGGCTCCGATTTTAAGAGCACTAGTTAGCAAGATCCTTCCCAAGCTCTCAGGTGAGAGTCCATGTCTGCCTCCATCATGTAGTTCTAAGAGGTCTCGGGGTCCCCCGCCAATGCTCTCATAATGCTAACAGCTCCATCTCTCTTCCCAACAGCCAGTGCCCTGCCTCAGCAAATACCAGCTCCAGAATGAAGAATCCAAGAATCATAGCAGTGAACCTCACACGGAGCCCGGACTGGCTGCATGGAAGAGCCACCTGTGCCCATCCTCAGAGGGCCCTGTGTTTGGCTTAATGCGCTGCTGTCGCCATCTTGAAATTCTTGATAATTTGTTAACAAGGGGCCCTGCGTTTTCATTTGTCATTGGACTCCACAAATGACAAAGGCGGTCCTCATGGAGCTGCAACTCTCCGGTATTCTGAAAATGTCACATATAACCTCTGGCTTTCCTTTGTTCCCTGTGCCTTCACCTCCTGAAAACAACTTCCTGTGTGTGGAGTGAGTTGGGGATGGGGGTAATGACACAAAGTTCTCACATTCTTTCTTCCATGACTTAGGAACTTTCGGACAAATGGGCATCCATAATGGAAAATAGGCAGAAAGGACACCAGTGTTCAGACTGGATTAGATGTGAATTGTTAATGTTGCATTTTCTAAATAATTCATTATGTTCAATAGCTCATGGGTGCTAATTCAGACAGAGTGCATGAGTGTCTAGTACCTGTCTGGTCTTTTACATAGATTTCTTATTCATCAAAATGACTAAAGTTCCAGTTATAAACACCATCAATTTCATCATCCCACAAAATACCTGTGCCAGGGATTTTCCAGGTTTCTAGAGACACAGCAATGCACAAAAGGGACAAAATCATGAGCAGATATTGTGCAAGGCCCCTCGTTAGGCATAGAAGGGTACAAAACAAAAAAAGATATGGCTTCCATCCTCAAGGAGACACACATTCTAATAGGAGAAACAGATGAAAATAATGCAGAATATACAGATTCATAAGTACCCAAAGAGAGATGCAAATCAGAGATGAGAAGGGGGATGGGTTTCAGAGGAGAGAGAAAGTCACTCACCTGTTTTTTATTGGATAGAAAAATGATCAATCCTTACATACGGGTTTGATATTGAAAATCTCCACAACTCATGCAGAAAGATGCTAATTAAAATGGGAGATGGATCAAAGCTTCAGATAAGCATTTGAATCATGAAAACACACCTTTATGGGAATTTAAGCTAGAGATGCTGCTCTCCAAAGACCGTCTATGGGGTCAATTAAGCAGGTGGGTAATTCAGGACATGGCCATCCCAGGAATAGGCAAACAGAAAACATCGGATTATAAATAAATTACCAGCCCTGTTTTGAGAAAACAACTCATTCACCCATATATGTGAGAGGTTGAAGATTTGACACCAGAAAGTGCACGGAGCCCAGATGTAAACTTCATTTGTCGCAAGGCTGTAGCAGCTGGGTGTCCCACAGTTCAACACAATTCATCTCAATTCTGACACTACCTACCTGCAGATAGCATCAGATTCCGCAGGTTAAGGGTTCAGTCTTACAAGACGCCCCCCCCCCCCGATCTCAGTCACATCCCAGGCTGTACACGGTACTTCTGACTGGCTGGCTACAAAGCAGAGCCTCCCATGACCTCCTCCAACTCAGGATGCCGATCAAAACCCAGCTTGTTCTCCTGGCTTCTGACCAACTGTCTGGGTTCCAAAGACCCCCTCCTTGGGTTCAACGAATTTGCCAGAGCGGCACACAGACCTCAGAGAAACCTTTTACTTACTACATCACTGGTTTATTACAAAAGGCTAGAACTCAGGAACAGCCAGGTACAAGAGATGCACAGGGCAAACTGGGCGGGGAGGGCGCTGAGCTTCCACGCCCCCTCCACTCTCACTGCATCTCCACGTGTTTACCAACCTGGAAGGTTTTCTGACCTAGTCCTTTGGGTGTTCTTGGAGACTTAATTACACAGTCGTGATAGATTAAATCACTGACCATCATATCCTCAGCTGATACATGGGGAAGGGGACAATAAGCCTTATTTCCAGGAGTTTGTGGGGAAATTTTAATTACATGACACCTGTAAAGTGCTAAGTGGGAGTGCTGCCTCATTATTGTTACTCAACAGATGTTAGCTATTTTTGTAAGCGCTAGTTTGCTAAGAAGCTAGTTAAAGCATATGATACGAACACACGCAGAATGGTGTGTGAAGATACACACAAACACGCACACACACACATCACACATACACATACTCAGAACTCCCCAGCCACTTCTTCAAGGAGGAAGCAGGGAATCAGACAATCGGGCTGGCGAAGGCAAGCACCGCTGTCATCACCCTGGGCCTGCTCACCCCACTCCTCCGTGGTTCCCCACTCTCTACGAATCGAACATACACCGGACTGTGGTGTTTTCAGAAAAAGAGACGACACTGACTCCCTCCATATGCAGTGGTTGGAAATGTACGACTCAAGTTATCAATTCTTTATTGTCACTCTCACTGCTACTATGTCTGATATTAAAGCTCAGGATCGTGCAAATCAGGAATTTAGGGAAGATCATCTCCCGACAAAGTATAATCTCAGAACCTGCCTGCTGCCATTTTTAGTTTGTCTGTGTGTTGGCTGGCTGGTCGGTCGGTTGGTTTCTGTTTTTTATGACTCGGGAACAATTATAAAACCAACCTTTGAACGGAGTGCTAGCTGAGTGCATTTCCCTTGAACAGGAATTTTAAACCTAACAACCGCTTGTTATCGAGGAGCCCAGAACTTTCACTACTGAACGCCTTTAAGTCCACTGACGGGTCATAGTAAGAAGTGCTCTGTAAACTCTAAAGTGTTTTATTACTCCTAGTGTTATTAGCATTAACCAAAATCTGGTCAAAAACGGTTTGGAATGCCTTGAGGGCATATTAGGAGATGAGAAGTACACACACACACACACACACACACACACACTCACACAGAGGCCAGAAAGAAGTCAGAGGGTAGAAGCAGTGCTCAAAAGAGAACAAGAAAACATCCAAGACTTATTTCCAGAGGGTGAAGCTGGTGCACGAGGGAGCAACAGGCCGTTCAGAGGGAATGACGAGGAGCATCACAGCAGAAGGGCACCAGGGCGGGAGGTCAGAGTGGGGCCGCAGGAAGACGGCTCGCGGTCCTCCTGGGGAACGCGCGGCTAGGACGGCGCACACGCAGGAGCAACTTCACGTGGCCAGTGACACAGACTTTTCACGGGCATTGATTTAGTGTGAAAGGAAAGCTCCAACCGGCAGCCGGAAGGCGCAGCCCTGTGAGGGGTGCTGCTCGCACACACGAGGCACGTCCTGTGTGACCTGGACTTGGAGGGAGGGTCAGACATCGAATAAGGGAAGAGGCTGCAAAAGGCAATGATTCGAACCAAACAGGACCAGACAGTAAATGCGGATGTAAGCCTGCCCACCGTGAGGGGGCTAAGTAGAAATGTTAGTATCTGTCTGAATCAGGACCCGAAGCAAAGGTTTTTGTGTAGTTTTACCTTTTGTTTTGTATATGCATGCACGCGACCAGCCTGATGACACAGTACTCCATGCAGGTGCCACTGAGTCACGGGGCTTCTAGTCCTCATCCTCCATTCACGAGCTGAGAAAGTCTGGCCTCCCCACTGCGACCCACACGCCCATTGACCGTGCTTTTTACGGCCAAAGGGCTGCCTCTGTCCATGGCCCTGGAGTCCGTGAAATGAGCTTAGCTAGCGGCCACCTCCCTACCTTCCATGAGGCCTTCAACACCCGCCACGAGTAAACAACCCGAAAGGAATTCAGTGGGCCTTAGCAGGCATGTTGTCGCTGTCTTTTGTGGTACCTGGAACAGGGGTCCTTGTGCCGGGTCCCTCTGGGGTCTCTGCCCACTCCTGGCAGACACACAAAGAAGTCTGCTACAGAGAACCAGCCTGGAGAATTCTGTCTACAAGTGTGCGAGACTGTGTCCTGAGTTCATCCCGTCAGGACAGAGCCTAGAGTAAATCGCCTTTCCTTTAGACGTAATTTGAGTCACTGTATGTGCACCAAAGAGCGATACAGGGGATTTGACCCAAGGAGACCGGACTTCAACCACCTCCGGCTAGAAGACACATTTCTATTCTTTGTAAGTAGCTTCCTTCCTTCTTGTGAGTGAAGCGCAGTTATTTGGAAAAGAATCTGTCAACTGGCCCAGGAACGATTTTGGATTGGTGCCCTGTACTTGGTCGCTCTCGTTTTCTGCCTAACCCACCTCGGACAGGCACAGCTTTTTAAAAAGTGGTGTGGTCTATAGAAAGAACAGGGACATCACCACCGGATGGACTGAAGTCCTCCTTCCTCTAATGGCCAGTTGTGTGCCTTCAGGCAAATTACTTAATCTCTTGGCCTCAAGTTCTCATCTGTGAAATGGGGATGAAGAAAAATACAGCCCTGTGAAAGGTGCTGCTCACAGACACGAGGGATGTCCCGTGTGCCCCGGACTTGGTGGGAAGTTAAGAACATCAGTTAGAGGAAGAGGTTACTAAAGGATCATTGGGAAGATTCCAAATAATCTAATCAAAGGTACTGACCATACTACAGAATTTTAATCTATAAACTAAAGAGTGTTTGAATGCAATGTCAGTTTTCTATAACTCAATTTAAAATCTGCAGATGCATCCCGAATCTACTAAGAGGCAGAAACTTTAGCTCAATCAATTTGGAGAACAGCATCCCCCGTCTGGGCTATTACCCATCTGGACAGGCACCTGTCTGCTGGTTTTATTCCTAAGTGGTCTTTGGTTCCATGAGGGTCACTGTTGCATCACCCCTCATTCTCAATCCAAGATCCTCTGTGATTGGGATCTTCTCAGAGAACCCCATGTCCCACACTGTGATCAATGTGCTGCTGTTCCCATGCCACATGTACTGTGGAAAGCCTGTGGGGCTGCCCATAGGCTTACAAGAAATTCATGCTTCTCTCTGGCTTTTTGGCTCTCACGTCATGATGAACAATGGCAGTCTTTAGACCCTCCCAGGCCTGTCAGGCTAGACCTTCCATATAGCTCCTTCTACTTGGGAATATCCCTGCCTCACTGTCCTCCAAGAAGAAAGGAACGGTGGGTCCTTTCTGCAGCTGGATCTCTAAACTCATCCCACGAACTAGAATACCTATTTATGTCTAGCTTCCTCTGTGACATGTGCCTCCTTCAGCCCAGTGCACCACCGTATCTACTCCAGCAAACCTTGAATCATTTTGGGGCATGAAAAACAGATCTGACTCATTCTGCCTCTTCTGTGCTCTGAATCTTCTCGGAGCCCAGGCTTCTGGAATTCAAACCTCTCTCCACTCCTAGCATCATATGTGTCAACGTGCACGATCTAGCTCCCTAAATGAGGGAAGAATGATAAGGCGATTGGAAATACTAACAGAAAAAAACACAATGTGTCAGAATACTGTTATATTGCATTACTTAATAATTATAATAAGTAATGTTATTATAACAATATAACAATAATGATACTAATAATAACTTATTGAATGCTCACCAGAATTCTTAAGAAGGAAGAGTATTTGGATGACTTCAGGCTCTGGCAAGAAGGGAATAAGAAAAACGAGAAGAAAAAATGTACAGAATGTTAAAAGGGAAAGATCTTAGAGATCATTAGTTGATATTTTGGTTCCAAATCTTTTATCATCAAGAATTCCTCAGAAGTCTTTTCTCTCTATGAAGTTGACACTTTGTTCTGAAAAAAATCCGATCTGTCCAGTAATATGTGCTATCAGTGGCTTGATTTCCTCATTCTTGATTAATCAACAAGTCTGTATGACTCACTGGTCTTTTGATTCATCGTGAGGCAGCCTTTTAGGGCTAGACTCAGACCCCGTATGATAGGGACGGTAGTCAGAGCTGACGGTCCAGGAAAGACAGAAGCCGCTCTCAGACCCATTCATGACTTCCACGGCCCTATTTCCTTATCGACCATTCTGCATCTTTGCAGATCCCTACCTGCCCAGCCCCTCCAGCACGAGCACTGCATTTTTCTCCTTTTTGGTGTACGGCTCGTGCCCCTCCTCTGGCATCTGCTGTGTGTCTTCCTGTAGCCGTCTTCATGGCTGGGGCCCTACACCTTCTCTTGTCTGACGGGCTGTCTTGGGCTCATTCACACTTCTCTCTGGCCTGAGCCCCTGAGGTGCAAGGCCCAGGTCTGTGCCTGTCTTCAGTATGAATATAGCAAATTGAGAGTCGATACTTGGGTAGAACACGGCAGGCAATGCTCAGCTTCGGAGTAATTGGTTTATTTACTATCTCTCCAGTAATGCTGTACGGACTCCCAATTCCACAGCTTTGCTTCCTGTGACCCATTTCCCCAGAATTCTCTTACCTCTTCTATCAACTCCCCTGTGAACCCTTGGACTTGAACTCGGGGTCTTCTACTCAGGAGAGAATTTGCCTTCCAGTGAACTGTTAGGGCACGCCCCTGGCACCTGTCATTAACCTGACCGGGAGGGCTTGTGGTGTAGTCGGGAAGGCCGACTGTGAGGTCGGGGGACTCTGCGTTCACACCCCGACGTCAGCACCTCCTAGGGTTGTGATCACCCGCAAGCTACTTAACCTCTCTGAACGGACGTCTCTTTATCCGCAGAGCACTGATAACACTTACTGCACAAAGTTGTTGTGAGGAGAATTTGAAAATCTCATCTGCTCTGGCCCCTCTGATGCTTGCCGTCTACAATGGAGACAACGTGACATTTTCAAAATGAGCTCTTTATTGGCAAGAAGAGAATTGTGCAGTGGCAAACCACAGTCCTCTGTTCTGGTCCCCCAGCTCTGCTTTAACTAGTTTTATTAATTTGGGTAAATCTTCCTGTGGGGGCGGGTAGCAGTAAGACACGCCCCCCACGCACCCACACACCCCCCCCCCCCCCACACACACATTCTCCGTGTGTTCTTCTGTGCACAGGGAGTCTAAGAAGTATAACCTTCTTGGCTTCCTTTCCACCCACTCACTCATCCCCCGTCCATGGAGAGTGAGCGCTGGTTTGCCCATCCCTTTGCTCTTCCCCTCCTCTGACAAGCTAGCTGTCCACGGGGAATGTGCTCTGCTCTGCGCCTGTGCGGGGCGACTCCTCCCGTGAGGACAGCCTCCCTCCCTTCAGTGTAGCTGAGTGAGTTGATCTACTTAAACACTGAGGCTCAGTATCAGGAAAATCTGTCCAGGGATACGAGCCACACCCAGTAACAGAGTGTATCAACAATATAGGTAATACTTGGGCTCTAATGTACTCTCTTGTCCTATTTCATATTTTAATTGCCACAGACCTCTGGCATAGAAGAAGGATCCAGTTACTCGTGCTCTTGTATCTTGACACCTCTACCTCTCTGGACCTCAGGTTATTCAGCAGTAAATTGGGCTAGATGCTCTCTATGGTCATTTCTAGTTCTGAAAATCTGGGATCTGGGGCGATGACAGTATCGCACACAATGTAGGCACAGAGGAAGGATTCAGCAATAGTAGTGTTCTCAGCTTATGCATAGCAATACAAAGGTGAGTTCAAGACGAAAAGTCTTCTTTGCTTTGCAAGAGGACGAATGGATGCATTTTGCATAGCCTCTCAAACACCTCGGTTGCTGCAGACCTTCAAAAACCAGCTAAAGCAGTGTTTGTAAGCCCCTCATTAATCAAATGATGAGCATCTCCCAAGGTCCTAAAAGAACAGGCCTTAGAAAAAATTAATCTGGTTACAGGATATTTCCCATAAAGACCATCAGGACTTTAATGAGATCGTTAACTATCCCATGTCTTCATCCCTATAATTTATGGAAGCTTTCAAAATAGCAATGTTCGGGATGTATATGTGGCAGGGGGAAGGGCATCTTGTCCTGGAGAAGATGATCGGTAGACAGGAAATCCCACAGTCGCCTCCTGATGGCAAGGTCATGCTGGGGTTTCGAAGGCTGAATGTCACTACAGCCGGCCCCTCCCCCACACAGCCATGCTTGCCACGGATGGCAGATGAGCACAAGGAATTATAACAAGATACAAAATAAAGTATTGGTTTAGTTAATAACCTGGGAAAGACCTAACAGTCCAATGCAAACGTTTTTGGTCAAAGCTAGGTTGAACATACAGCAACAAAGCCTAAATGAAGCCTCTTCTTTCCTCCCCATCAAAACCTCTGCCTACTTTATTCCTGAACCCCAGAGAGCAAACCTTTTGCACAGTAGGAGTCAAGGCCAATCTGTAATACAACCCATGGAATCAGAAGAAAAGGCAAGATATCCAGAGTCTGTTTGTCCCCAAAGCCAAATTCGGAGGCACTACTATTGTTCCTGTGTACAAGAAGATAAACCAAAGCACAAAAATTATTAAGTGACTCGTCCAAGACAGCATAGCTTAGAAATGGTAGAGCGAGGATTAGAACATGGGAACTCCGGCTACGGAGTCCTTGAGCTTGGCAATTTCTCAACAGAGAATGTTATACAATATTCCAAATAGAACAGTATGATTTCACACCCATTATTAAGGTCCGAAGCAGAAACTGGAATTCAAAATTGAGAAAAGTTAAATTAAATTTCCTTTCCTGGTTTAAAAAAAAAAATACTAATAGGGGCACCTGGCTGGCCCAGTCAGTAGAGCATGGGACCCTTGATCTCAGGGTTGTGAGTTCAAGCCCCATATTGGGTGTAGAGATTACTTTTCTAAAAAATACTGATAGTATTTAAAAAACAGTCTAAAACTTTCATTTGTTTCTTAACTCTGGTCTTAGCCACAACTCTATGAATTTCTCCTTTCTCTACATTCCTCGAAGTTTGGGGTTTTGTTGTTGTTGTTTTTGCATTTCACTTTGATCTTCTTCCCTGTGGCACCTGCTTCACTGCTCTCCACTTCCCTGCTCCATCTCTGCTGCTCCTGATGTGCACTGCCCAAGTCTTCAACTGCATGTATTTCAAATATATAAAAATATAAATTGCATGATAATAACAGCACAAAGGAGCAGGAAGGGAATGGAGCTATGCACAGTGTTCACCGTTGTAATTAAACTGGTAAACTAGATTATGATAACTTAAAATGTGCATTTCAATCCCAGTACGATCACTAAGAAAATAACTCAAAAAATGGTAAAATAAATGACAGGGAAACTAAACGGTACCTGGAAAAGGCATCTATGTAACAGAAAAGAAGGCCATAATGAAGGCATAGAGGAAGAAAGAAAGACATGTAGAAAACACATACACAATGGCAGAGTAAGTCTTGTTTGCCAGGAATTACATGAAGCATTCACTCCTTTGAAGACCCAGAGATTGGCATAATGAATTTTATTTAAGTGTTTCAACTATACATTGTCTACAAAACACCCTTTACATTCAACGACTCAAATGGGTTGAAAGTTAAGGCTGGAAAAAGAGAGACCATGTTAACAATAACCAAGAGAGACTGGAGTGTAGCCACTAATTCCAGACAAAATAGACTTTAAGACAAAAATTGTGATCAGAGACAAAGAAGGACACCTGATTTGGGTTCAGTTCAACAAGAGATAACAATTACAAACATACATGCAACATCAGAGCCCCAAAACACATGAAGCAAAAATGGACAGAATTGAAAGGACAGACAGACAATTCAGTAATAATAGAGATTTGAATACTCACTGTCAGTAATGGCTAGAACAAGTAGACTTAAGATCGACAAGGAAATGAAAGGCTTGAACAGAGGTATAAACCAACTAAACCTAAAACATATCCACAGGGCACCAACAACGGCAGAGTATATATTCTTCCCATGTGTGCATGGAACACTATTCAGGATGGACCACGCACCATATGTTAGGCCATAAAACAAGTCTCGATAAATTTGAAAGTATTGAAATCATACAAAGTATATTCTCTGGCCACACAGAATGAAATTATAAATCAGGGGAGCCTTGGAGGGGCGTTTATTCTGAAAGACCATCTAAAAATTGCAGATGATGCTATCATGGGAAGTAAGGGGGCTGAGTAGGGGGGACTCGTCCCCATCTCTGCCAAATAGGGTTGCTGTGTGGACTATGGAGAATAATACGTGAACAAGACTTTTGTCATTCAAAAGCCATTATACAAAGTGAGTCATCATTATTGCTCACTGATCAGGTTGTCGGGGATGCCAGCCATCTCCAGGGCTGACTCAACCTGTAACTGAGCAAACATTTGAAAAAAATAGTTGTTTTATTGAATTCAGCATTTATTGGCCAAGATTGCAAACTCTCAGGGCAAGTACAGAAGAGTTTTCCTTCACAAAGTTGAACAGAGAATAGCCTCTTGCTGTCAACACGTTGTCCTGAAGCCCAGCTCCAGGGGTCCCTGGCTTCCTGGGAGCAGGGACTCCATCGACAGCAAGTACCACTGTGGGCATTGCCAAGCACTGGGCGATTTGAATAGTCCTTAGATGTTTTTTCTCTTTGATGACCTTGTTTCTGTTGAACATTGTTGTGATTTGTGATTCTTCTAGAAGCTTTAACATAATTTCACTTTGTGTGGAAGAGAAGCACGGACTACAGACAGGGAACTGAAAGGACATAGTCCCTGGCCTATTGAACTGTAAGTACAGGCAGAGATCGGAGCACCTGCAGACTCTTATCATGGCCCTACACCATCAGATTTGAGTAAAGCAGTGATAAGACACTCCTTTTCTCCCCACTCTGTTCACAGAGGGATTAAAACATCCTCACGGCGAGATCAGAGTCTAAAACAGTTTCTATAAGTTGGAGAAGGAATACAAAATAAATAATAGTCCCCCTCCCAGAATTTCGCATGAAGGTATTCTGTATTAAATCATAATATATAATCTCTCTGACATGGAGCCAAAATGCCCACCAGAACCTAGCAATTTCTTTGGAGTCTTATGTGTTAGTGTAAAACGTCACGCGGATTTTGCGTTTGCCTCAAAATATTTCTGTGTTGGTTTCATGTTAAAATATTTTATGTATCTTCAGATAATAAGGATATACCGAGGAGAATTGCCATGGGGAATGCATGGCTGCAACCCCACCATGCGGCCCTGAGCCCCTTTTAGAGTCTGGGGACGGGGTAATGTCAGAGCTTCCTTAGGGTCCCCTTGAGGTGCCTACACACGTACCGGACACATCCTATTCTTGCCGCCCTTCTAGCCCTGTTTCTCTTCCGATATAAGATTCATGTTGAAACGCTGGAAGTTCTGCCTGAAGGCAGAGTTACAGGTCAGTCCTACCAGAGCCTTGTGCTGATTATTCAGGAGACAGCACATCTCATTTGTCTGTTTGTTCATTACTGTGTCCTAAGTGCCTGGAACAGTGTAGAGCTCACGGCAGGTGCTGCGTTAATATGTGTTGGGCGACTGATATCTCTAGGGAATCTCATTTGTTAGAGCTTTTACTCCAGCAAATAAGTCATGTGTCTTATATCACAAAATAAAATATTTAATGAGACCTATCATTTACTGAGTGCCTATAAATACACATAAATACAGGCATATAAATACATTTCAACTCTGCAAGAAACTTGGGGGGGGGGTCCTTCTTTTACAGAGAAGAAAAACAGGTTTAGAAGATGAAGTAACTTGCTCCACGTTATGTAATCAGCAGGGAGCCTGTCCAAAACGAATGCTGTCCACCAGGCCTCACTTGAAAGGCCAGTGACACAGAGATCCTTTGCCCAGGTGAGATAAACGGAGAGTTTGGGGTGGCCTCAGGGAGCAGGAAAGGCGAGCGGAATGCACGTTCCAAGGACAGGGATGAGGATGAGGAGCGTGTGAGTGCCAGGGTCCCGCTCATAGTTTCCACTGGTGGTCACGTCCCCTTGATGACTTCCCCCAGCATACAGCTTCTCGGTTCAGTTCTCACCAGGCAAGGCCCTGAGCCCCAGCTGGAGGGATGCTCAGAAAACAAAGCAACACAATCCCTGCTCCTCGGGAACTGCCCGCCAAGGGACAGACACAGACACGCACGTCCCCGGCGGTCATCGGGGAGCACGGGCAAGCTGGCCCACGACACGGCCCGGTGATGTGCTCAGAGCCCCGCCGGCGTTTCCGGTGAGTGCTCTCCCTTCATCGTCGTCTTTAACCAGCCCACTGACACATGAAATGGCAACATCAGGACTACGAGCACGTTGTTTAGAACCACAAAACCAGCCTCCAAATCCTGGCCCCACCTCCTAGCTCGGTGGCTTTAGCTTAGGGGTTCTCTGATGTGATTTTAAAATACAAGTAAAAACACCTGCACTGCCGGCCTTGCAGGGCTGTTACAAGGTGGAATGGTGTAACAGTACCCATCTCGCAGGATTGTTAAAGGTGCAATGCGTGAACACAGAGCACGCCCTTAGCGGGGAGCCTGGCACGCGGGGGACGATGTGTGTACGTAAGTATTCCGGGACTTATCTCTGGGGTGAGTTTATCACAATCCCTAACTATCTCCCTCATTCACTGGCTACTTGTTTATTGTTTACTATCTCCCCGCCCCCAGAAGGCAAGTTCCTTGAAGATAAGGAACACCACGAAATTTTCCACACCTAGTCAAGAGTACACACGGAAGGCTTTCGATAAATATTTGTTGAGTGAATCATTGTCCTTAAAAGCTGTAAACACAGGATGGAGACTCCAACAAGGACAGAAAATGACAAATTGAATACCAGAGTGAATCTGAGATTTCAACAACAACTTATTTTCACAGTAGTGGATTAGCCATAACCCACCTCCAAGAAGAGAAGTGTTTGGGGGGATGAGTATTTTGGTAAGTTGGACTGGATTCTGCCTTGCTCTCGTTCTCTGCAGGCAGAGGTCCTAAGCCAACTAGGTTAGAGGCTGTGGAGGAATTTTTAAAAAACAGGAGGAGACAAGTGTCATCCAGAAGTGGATTTGGGGTCAAAAGTAATATGGAAGCGGAATGTTTGGGATGCCTTGTTGTATCGTGCCCGTGTAGACATTCCCTATAACACTCCAAGTACCCCCACTAAATCCATGGTGGGAGACTTGGTCCCTGGTAACGCAGCATGGCTTGAGCTCCTTGAGGAATGTGATGCAGCACTGGGTCCGGCCTCGAGACGGAAATGCAGCGTGCCAGGATCCTACCGGACAATGGAGAATTTCCCCGAGTGAGAGGCCAAGGGTACGGTGTCCCTCAAATAAGAGAAAGAGGCAAGAAACAGAGGCCCCAAGCCCTCCGAGGTAAGACAGAGGGCAGTAGGTGTCTTGCTGGGGCAGAAGAAATACCCCAATAAGAGAGCAGCACAGTGACCAGGGATCCATCCCGGCAGCCATGGCCCTGACGGGTTGCCTAGAACTCTGTGAGTTGACAGGGAGGCAGCTGTGCAACCAAAGATAGAGAAGAAGCCTGGATACCTCGGTCTATGGGAGGTTAAGGGAGCCCAAGCCAGCTGCTTCCACGATGTCATTGGTAGGGGCCCAGGCAGAGGTGACTGCGAGCTTCTTGGAAATACAGGTGAAAATTTGGCCAAAAGTGAGAACCTTGAATATCTCCCTGAAGTAACTCCTTTCTTCTGGGCTGAGGCTCAGCATGAGTTTCCACCTCGACCACAGCTGGAACATCGGGTCTCAGGGCCTGCTTGCTGAGGTGATGAGCTCACGCTGGAAAGAAAGGAGTAGCGACTACTGCCTCATTACTATTGGCCATTAGGAAACATTTGGTGTTTCCCAAACACCCCAGGCCGTGGCTGCTCCATTCCTTCACAGCTTTGTACTTGCCTCAAATGTTCTTCTCGGGCTTGGCCACCTGCCCTGACCTCCAGGGAGGCCTAATTTCTCTGTCCTTTTGGTCCCCATGGTCTCTTCTGGCCTTCCTCCATTTTAGCCTCTAATCTACCATGGGGCTCTTCTTTTCGAGCCTGCCTCTGCCAAAACGGTGAGCGACTTGAGGACAGGGATGTGTCTCGATGTATTAATAGCTCCTGGCCTCAGGCCTGATTCATATTTGTTAAACTTAATGAAATCATATGGGGGGTTGATGCAGCGTTTCCGGGAATATCCTGTGACTCCCATTCCTTCCCCTCCTCCTTCCCTGCCCCAAAGCTCAGTTCCTGTACCTTCCCTTACACAGAGATCCGGTACTTTGAGGAACCCCTCTTTGAACTGAGAAGTCCAAAGATGTAAGGTGATCAAGGGACAGCAGAGAGAGCCCCAATGGAAGGTGACAGAAAAACTGGCTCTCAGTCCCTGAGTGGCCCTGTGGGCTGGGACACTGGGCAAGTCACGTCTCCCTCCTCTGAAAAATGAGGTGAGGTCACCAGCATTTCTGAATTTAGTAGAGACTAAAAAGCCACTTTTGATCAGTGAGCCAAAAATAACCTCTACCATGGGTGTTAAGACAGTCTCAAGCAAAATACTCTTTGTGAGTTAAACATATGTAAGCACGGAAAACTTCAGCGAAACAACAGACACCACATCAGAGTGAGTGTTTCCAGAGGGTGGCAGAGGGAAGGGGGAATTCATCTAAAAGGAAATAAACAAAGCAAGCAACGGCCCTCGTGCAGATGGATGATGACAGTTTGCCATAAATTAAGGTATATTTGCCCCTCCGCGTGTGAGGTCCACAGGGTTGGGGGAGGTGGTCACCGTGTGTAAGAATTGCTTGGACCACACTGATTGAAGAGGGAATGAGCTGGGAGCAGGGATTATGACATGTGGGCAACATCTGGGGTCAGGATGGGTTAGGAAGACAAAGGGGGCCCCCCACGCACCCCAGAAAGTTATAGGATGAGGAACCTGAAGACCAAAGAAGGGAAAAAGGCTGCCCACGTCCATGGTCTCCAGACGATCAGCCGGGCTCTCCCGTTACCAGGCCCTGCTAAAAGGCAGAAGGCCCCCTTTCAAAAGCTATCTCCGACTTTACATAATGAGACATTATGTAAAGGGCGAACTTAATTTAGACGCTGGTGTTGACCAGAACAAACAGCAATAAAGCAGAAATGATTAAAAACACGTCAATCACATTTATCCCTCAGAGCGTACAATGTGTACACAGCCTCCCCATCAGCTGGGTTACTCCAGCCACCAGACCCGCCAACCCAGCCTCTGGGTGTTGAGCAAACATCTAAAGGCCGAGGAGCCCCTGCATCTCTGAAGGCACTTCTGTTGCCCCACCACCGTCTGCCAAAAAATCTGCTCGTTCTGCAGGTAATGAAAGAATGACAATGAAAGATCGCCCTGACATGCTTCTGCTGATGAGCCTTATACGGACTGAACTGCATCCCCCACAAATTCATAGACTGAGTCTCAGCCCCCAGCACATTGGAGTGTGACCAGACTTGGAAATATGGTTTTTGCAGATGCAATTAGTTAAGAGGAGGTCATACTGGAGTTGGGTGGGTCCCTAAGCCAATATGACTAGCGTACTTACATAAAGGGGAAATCTGGACACGCACAGAAAGAACACCACATGAAGATAAAGGCAGAGATTGGGGTGATGTTTCTACAAACCAAGGAACACCAAAGATGATCCGTGAACTACCAGAAGCTGGGCAGAGATATGCAGCTAATTCTCCTCCTAGGGGAAGGATGGGACGAGTCCACTGCAATCATTCCTCAGAAGGAATCAATGCCGACCATCCCTCGATCACAGACGTCTAGCATCCAAACTGTGACCCAATACATTTCTGTTGGTTAAGCCCCTTACTTTGAGGAACTTTATTACAGAAGCCCTAGCAAATGAGCCCACAATTTAATGAATAAAGAATAATACGTTACATTGGCTGTAAGGTATCATGGCAGGAGCTCAGGCCCTCTGCTTAAGAACCAAGCTGTGTAAGGACAGAGCCAGCAGCCATCGCCCAGGAGCTATGAAGTCACAAGAACACCGCTTGACCTTCAGCACCTCAGGTTCCTTAACCATAAGATGGATATAATAACACTCCCACTTCACAGGATGAAATGAGATAATACTGTTCTTGGCACAGTGTCTGCCATATAATATGTACTCAATAAATGCTCGCTGCTATTATTAGTGCACTGTAAATAACAAACCCTTCCGTGCATTTCAGTTCATCTCCCCTCCAAGTCCATGAGGGTGGTGTTCACACCATTCACATTTTACAACTGGAGTTTCTGAAGCTCAGATGTCTTTTTTTTTTTTTTTAAAGATTTTATTTATTTATTCGACAGAGATAGAGACAGCCAGAGAGAGAGGGAACACAAGCAGGGGTAGTGGGAGAGGAAGAAGCAGGCTCATAGCTGAAGAGCCTGATGTGGGGCTCGATCCCAGAACGCCGGGATCACGCCCTGAGCCGAAGGCAGACGCTTAACCGCTGTGCCACCCAGGCGCCCCTGAAGCTCAGATGTCTTAATTAAGCAATATGGGGTAGGTCTAGGGTATTGGCAGATATGGGCTGGAATCCCAACTCTGCCAACCCCTTGCTACATAACTTGGGGCACATATTTTAGCCTCCTTCAAACCTCTGTTTTTTCAGATTTCAAATGAAGAATTGTGTGAGAGAGATGTGCACGGCCAGTGTCTGGGTTATCCTTGGCCTTAAATAAATTATTTTTGCTATTATTAAGTAACTTGTCCACAATCACATGAATTATTGGTAGAGCCGGGACTTGAACAAGCTTCAGAGATTTCTGATCTACCTCACCACCTCCCTGAGAGCAGAGAGTAAACATCAAAACAGGAAAATGTTGCAAGACATAGGGGAACAGGTCATCTCTTGGAGAGAAACACAAGAGGAGGTCCAGGCAGTAAAGGGTAACATTGCAGTGGGGAGGGGGAAGGATGGGAGGAGTCCATTGCGATCAACTCACCACCGAGAGGTTGATTGGTTGTATCAACACATGGTGACCATCGGGGGCTCAGCTTTGGTCTCAACTTTCTCTGGTCTTCTGCTCCCTTATAATTAAGACCCGGACCTTATCCTCTGTTCTTTCTGCAACAAAGAAGACCCTCTGCCTTTCATAATCTACTTTGAATTGGTGATCGGTTACCCTCAGCCTTTCAATCTTTCTCCAGTGCATTAAAGACACTGAAGATAGTCATCTGATTGCATAGTCTTTATGATTACTACCCCCCCCAAACCACTCAAACACCTTTGAAATCGGGTTCCTCTCAGGGTATTACCTGTCAAATGGTCTGATCAGGAACTCAGCTGTCCCTTCCAGATTGCAGTTGCCCCTAGGGGAAATTATGGGCTTACCCCTCTACAATTCGATATTCTCCCAGATCTTGCCTTTAATTATTCAATATCTTCTAAGTTTTCCTATTACCTTTAGATGGATTTTCTACCTAAAGCAAGACAGGTACCTAGCCTGCTATTACCAAACACAGAAATACATTTGTCCACGTTTTTCTGATGCATAAGTCATCTCTTTTTCTTAATGATTTAGATGGTCTCCTTGTAAATTAAGAATGTTAATTAGCTGTCATGTGTGCTACACATATTTTCTTCTTGGTTTGTGGTTTGACTTTTGACATTATATGAAGCATTTCTTTTTGCCAGATTTTTTTAAATGTCTTTATGTAGTCAAATTTATCTCGTATTTCCTATGTGATTTCTGGATTTTCTCTTGATTAAAGGCTTTGCTCATTCCAAGATTATTAATATATCAACCAATGCTTTCATTTGGAAAGCATGAGTTATTTTTATGTTTAAATCTTTAAACCATCTGTAATGCCAATTTTATTTTCCACAGGAAGAGTAAGGGAGATTTTTGGAAAGGATTCTTAAAATATTTGTTTTTTTCATTAAACCAGAAAGTACCAGATATCTTTTTCCTTTTTTACATAATATTTTCTAATTAGGCAACAAATACATCTTTTACAGTAGAAAATGTGGGAAATACAGAAAAGTATAAGAAAGAAAATTAAAATGTCAACAGTAAGCCTAGTAGTCAGAGATAATCCCTGTTAGTATTTTGGTTTATTTACTTCAGGCGTTTGAAGTACAGCTACAACCTTTATAAAATTGATCATACGTTATAGATTTAGATCTATAGATATAGATTTGATTCCTGATTTTGTATTTAATATTGGATCATCAGACTTCAGCTCTATATCATTAGAGAGTTCTCAAAAACGTAATCTCAAAGAGCTATATACTATTATATTACATGGATGCAGTAAGTATAATGGTAACCATTCCAACATTTGGATCAATGAAAGTGAAATTAATTAAAAATTTGTACATGTTAAAAATATTTTCCAAAGATCCTTCCAATAAGTACTACTGACTTCTACTTCTGCCCACTGTGTTTAAGAGCACTCATCTCACTCACACTGAATACTTCATTTTAATCTCTGCCAGTTCGGTAGGTAACAAATGGTTTATTCCTAGGGGCCTTTTATATACTATGGGACTCTCTGGGAATGCGGTCTGCACAGAAGGAATGTCCCAGGACTAATTAAAGGAGAGCCCTGGGGCACCTCGGTGGCTCAATCGGCTAAGTGTCTGACTCTTGGTTTCAGCTCAGGTCATGATCTCAGGGTCCTGGGATTGAGCCCTGAGTCAGGCTCCATGTTCAGTGGGGAGTCTGCTTGGGATTCTCTCTCTCCCTCTCCCTCTGTCCTTCACCCCCACCCCCACCCTCTCTCTCTTTCTCTAAAATAAATAAATAAATCTTTAAAAATAAATAAATAAATAAATGATAAAAATAAAATAAAATAAAGGAGTTCCCTTAAAGTCCTCAAGTCCCCAGCTGTTCCAGTCCTGAGGAATGTAAAACTTTCCTCCCAAATTCCCACGTGAACCCAGAATCCAAAGCAGGAAGCCATGCCTCAGTTCTCTAAAGGACCAAAGCCTCATCCAACACAAAACGCCCATCACTGGTTGGGTTGTTGTGATTCAAAGAAGTCGTGTGTTCCCTGGTCCTGTCTCCTGGGTAGAAAGCCTACGTTTAGGTCCAGACAAAGGTGGGATCTGCAGGGTTAAGTTAGGCATAGTTTTCCCACGATGAAGAACGGCAATGGAACAGCCACGGGGCTGGCGGCCGGGATGGGGGAAGGTCATCACACCGAGACTCTCCAGGCCTTCCCAGTGAGTGATCCTTGCTCTGACCTCTTGGGGTAAGAATTCAGTGGCCCCCAGTCTCGGAGGCTTCCTCTGTAAACCAGTGGGAAGAAGAAAGGAGGAAAGTAACAACAACAACAAAACAAAACCCACAGCATTTAACAATGGCCTTGTGTATGTGAATCACTGTGTACATCACACGTTACCTTACTTGATCTTCACAACAGCCCTACTGGATGTTTTTGTTCCCGTCTTACAGATGAAAACTGAGGCACAGAGAAGTTCAGAAACTCAGCATGGTTACGCACCTAGGAGGTCAATGGCAGAGCCGGATTTAAAGGCAGGTGTTTGATTCCAAAGCACGCGCTCAGGCCACACAATTCTGGTTCTATCATGAGCAAAGCACTTAACTCCTGAAAACTTGACTATCCTATTCTTAATGTGGAAGAAGCAGAAGTCATCATGCAAAGTTATCAGAGGCTGGCACAACCTCTCATTACCTGAGACATATGAAGTTATCAGTAAATCTGATCACAGTGATGCTTATGTGTTTGCAGTCACAACATGAGAGTCTGTGACTCAACATTTAATTTATTCCTACGATAACCTATTTATATCATAGGCAGTCAGCATGCTTTATAAATAGAGGGTAATGAAATCTTATTTTTAAGACTCATAAATTTAAATTTAATTAACTACCTACATATGTTCATGTCTCCATCAATGATCAGCTATTCAGTTAAAAACAGTGCGAGTCTGTTCCAGCAACCAGAGTCAGATCTACCACGAAACTCTCACGAGGGCAAAGGAAGGAAGCTGGGTGTCCCCTTAGCTACCCCTGCCCTCTTGCCTGTGTGTCTGCCCACCGGGCTCTCTGTTTCTTTTCCTCTGCTCATCAAAACCCATTCTCAAGAGATCAAGCTATTGGGTATTTACAATTTAAGGTAAATTTTATATAGTGAGCAACTGGGTATTTAAGTCATTCATCACTTAGCTGCAAGAGGTATGGGAGCGGAGGAGGGGGCGGATGGGCTCAGTCCTTTCTGCTGAGAGTGATAATGTCATTACATCAACCCCAATACTGAGAAAGAGAAAGAGGGGGAAAAGACAAGCTTTTCTTTTCTCTCTACAGAATGATGACAGACATTGTTCGAGAATGTGGGTGGAGAGAACACGTGAAAAGGGAAAAATACTGGCCTTAAGTCCCCAGACCTAGGACTCAGCTTCCCCGCCACACCCCAGCTCCCAACTTCAGGCAAATTGCCCTTCCTTTTTGGACTTCTCTTTCTCCAAAGGCAAATTTAGAAGCTCGAAGTAACCCCTTCAAGGACCTTCCAACATCAGTTTTCTGGGATTCTAATACTCGAGCACCCTTGAAATCATAGGACTCATGACCACCATACTTATCGTTTATAAATAGGCAGGTTTACACAAGATCTGCATCCCCCAACCTCCAAAAGCATCCTTCCCCTTTCCTGGCACATGGAAGAAGTCCCTGCGTGCTGAGATTGAATTTTCATTGGTTTTCACCCAAACTCCTGCCATTTCTACCACAACCTGGGACCCGTCCTGCTGCCCACGTGCCCCCGTCCCCCAACCCAGGACCACCCTCCTCTCTCCACTGGATCCAGGCCTCTCAGCTGACCAGCAGCACGTGTTAATACAAGGCAAACCACCAGTGGGGGGAGGGCGGGGGGAGCCTCCTTCAGGCACTGGCCTAAGAAACCCAAAGGATCACCCTCTTCGTGACACATAGTCCCGAACAGTTCCTGCCCCCTCTCAGACTGCCCGAACTTCTGAGAAGTCACTCCTCTGGGCCCCCTTCTTCTCTTGGTAGCCCCGCAGACCTCCCCTCTCCCTGCCCCTCTTTCTCCTCCCCCATCCCCTGCCCAGCAGCTCCCACTGCAGCTGGGAAAGTACACGCGGTTGAGGAAAGGGGCACAGCTTGGCTCCTCTCCCAAAGCAAACAATTAGGAGGCATTAACTTCCCTTAATGGGCAAAGCAACATTAAGCAGATGGAAGCTCAGACCCGGGTCACTTTGCACCGAGCCCAAGCTGTGAGAGGGCTGCCAGTGTTCCTATGTGACCTCTAAATTGAAACCTAATTGGCCATTAATGGGATTCATCTAATTAAAAACACTTGTAATTAAGCATGAAGAAGAAAAACAGCCTGAATTTGGGACTTGGAGAAAGCAGAAGTACATTTGATATGGTCAATAAACCCATACTTAAGAGCATATTCAGTTACTCCCTGTCTCCGATCCTGCAGTGGTTCTGCCACATGAGAAAGCCCACTCTAGTGCCCTCCCCTCCCTGGCTCCCCCCTCACAATCCAGGAGCTGCAGGACAAGTGGCAGTGGTTGCTGTGGGAGCTCTCTGGTGTCCCCCAGGATGTAAGGCAGGAACAATAAGGAAACCCTTTAGAAAGAGTAAGAAATTGCTGCTATAGCTTGGAACTGATCGATGTGCCCCATTTGGAACCCCAAAGTTCAAGGGGTCCTCCAAGATAAGAATGGAATTCCATAAACTTATTTTTTGTGCATTTCAAAAATGCAAATAGTAATAACATACTGACCTGCAAGGAGGAGGCAAAACAAAGTAAACAGACTCTCAGAGAGGTTAAGTAGTTTGCCCGAAGTCACAGAGCAGATCGTGGCAGAGCCACCGCTTTATAGTAATCTTGCCTTACCCAGCGCAAAGGTCAGTGGAAGGATGCAATGAGATTACAATTGTGAAAACTGGAGCCTGTAACTATAGAGTATATCATCAGTAGATCCAGTCGTACCTTCTTGGAAAGAAGCAATGGCAACGCAAACCCATCCATCACAATACAACCCCTAACGTGTACACAGAGCCCCTAGCCCCGTGCCCCACAGTGAGAGGGCAGGACGGGACAGCGGGGAAGAGCACAGGCTTTGGACCTGAGTGCTTGAGCCAGATTCTAACTCCACCATTTACCTACCAGCTGTGTGACCTTTGGGAAAACTACCTCTCAGTTTGCCCATCTGTAAGATGGGGAGAACAACAGTCCTATCCTATAGAATGCAATGAACGTGTGAAACATTCTTCAGACACGGGCTGGCGTATAACGAGCACTCAGAAGTGTTAGCTATCATTATTAATGTGCCCAGACTAACCAGAGGTCCAGTCTTTCCGTAGAGCTCTCCCTTCCTGATGCATTCTCAAATCTTCCTGCGTGCTTCATGGCAAATATAATGGGATTATTCCCAGCTCCTCTCCCAGTTCATCCTATGATTGGCCATAGGAATACCAATCACCTTTCAGGAAAACCCCATTTCTCTTACAGAAATACGGTCACAAGATGCTCGTGCAGTCCTTGGGGGCTGTAGAAGGCTGCCACGCTGCCTGAGACGCCAGAACAAGCCATTTCCACCCCGCGCTTACGGCAAGAGCAGCTGCCCAAAGCCAAGGCCCTGTGCTGCCCCTCGCTGGTTGCCTCTCTGAACCGCCCACCCCATGCCTGCTGACAGCGAGGGAGAGAATACGGCTTCTTCTGGAGCGCACCATCCCAAGCCTAGCCTGGACTCACCGAACTACCATGGCCTCCCTTATCCACGGGGGACCCATTCCAAGACCCCCAATTAACACCTGAAACTGCGGATAACGCCAAACCCCATATATGCTAGGTTCTGTCCTATACATGGACACCTGTGATCGAGTTTAATTTATAAATTAGGCACAGTAGGAGATGAACGATAACTAATAAAATAGAACAGTTATAACAATATACTGTGACAGAAGTTATATGAATGTGCATGCTCTCTCTCTCTCTCTTGCTCTCTCTCGAAATATGTTACTGTACTATAGCCATGCTTCCCCTTGTGAGGACGCGAGATGATGAAACGCCCTTGCGATGAGATTAGTGCGGGGAACGTTGTAGGCATCGTGCACAGCGTCAGGCTACTACTGACCTCCCCATGCCTCATCGGAAGGACCAGCCTCTGCTTCCAGGCAGCAGTTGACCAGGTATAATAGAGGCCCTGGAAAGCGAGAGCCAGACGAGGGGGGACAACGATAGCCTGAGCTGAGAGTCCCTTAGCGGGTGTCAGCCTGTCCCTCTCCTTGTCGGCCTACTTGCACTGGGAGCCAGGACCGGCCTCCTGGGACCCTGGAACCCAGACTTTTCTCTTTCTGTCCCAGAGAGGGGGGACAGCCAGCCTGCCTGTTTCTGTCCCAAGACTAAGCCCTGCCAGGGCTGGCTTCATGGGCGTGTGATCGAGGCAGAAGCGCTCTGTACTTGGGGCTCATTGCTCTGCGGCGACCATCTTGAAATTCTTAATAATTTTACCTTTGAATGTATGTTTTGTGAGTGAAGTTCAACAGGACAGCGGAGCGTGTGCTGTCACCTCCCCTGCCCCATGACTGCTGTTGTCCTCGGCCCAGGGTTACCACTCCATCTGAATGGGGGGGATGAGGGAGATCCTAGGCATGACAGGAGAGTAGGGGTGGGTGTCCGGGCCAGGCCAGAGCAGCAGCCATCCCTACACACTGGGCGTTGGCAGGCGAGCAGGGTGACAGGCAGGGGGTTGGCAGGGAGATCTTGCCAATTCTCCACACCGACATTGCAATCCCTTGATGTCTGCCTGTCTGTGAGTGTTCGGGGGAGTGGACCATGGAAAGGGAAGGCTGATTTCCTATCCCTGCCCAGGGCCCCCATTTTCACCCTGCATTGGGTGGGCAGATTATGTAGTGAGCCCCAACACTTTGTAGGATGATTGCCCACAGGAACTCCAATCACCTTTCAGGAAAAGCCCATTTCTCCCACAGAACTATGGTCAGACTCCATGACCCCCACAAGCCAGGGTTCTCAGGTGTTATCTGTGCTTACCTACAATGGTACCGTGCCCATATGAAATGTTATACCACAGGGGTTTACGTATTATTAAATTCCAAAAAGTGGCCCTGCAGGTCTCGATCCTTTCACAGTTCCTTTGTGATAATAGTAACAGTAAGCAGACCTGAGACCTGGATGGTCTTATTTGCCACACAATTGGAAATAATGAGAGGAAGTATTATTCAGGAATGTTCTGATGAAAGCAAGGGCTGAAAATACCAGTGTAAGACTTGTTAATTCAACAAATAACACAGAGCCTTAGAAAAACAGGGGAGTAGTTTTCTAAAACAGAAAATTAACTTCACCAAAACCAACGTTGGGGTAATTTCTTTGGCCATGATGAGTAGGACGCAGCGTGTTGAGCCATGGGACAACTTCCTATTCTGGAAAATAAACATGACTTAGACCATGTCTCATTTCACCCGACTCCCCAGTGCTTTCTTGTAGGTGTTAAGGTTCCTGTTGCCACATAGGACACCCCCATCTAAAAATGCAGCCATCCCCAACAGGAGGGGACGAATGGAGACGTCCTGGGCTTTTCCAAAAGAGTTGTAACTCAAACCAAACCATCTCATCTCACTTGTTCCAACTCACCCCAGAGGTAAATATTATTCCTGGCTATCCACAGGCAAATGACTCCCCAGGATACTTGGAATGATCTTACACAATGGTGCTGAGGTTTCCGATGAGGTAAAGGGGCCCCCAGCACGATCTACTTTTTCCGTAGCTTTTGGCCAGCCTTCTATTTCCTACAGACCAGCCGTGTGACTCGGGCAGAAAGCTGTTGGCAGAAGGAGTGAGAAGTGGCAGTGGCCAGGAGGAACGGGAGGGACATTGGTTAATGGACCTAAATAGTTGCTCTTCCTGGTAGACAGTGGCCACCTCTCCAAAAAGAAAGTTCCCAGATTCCACCTACGAAACAGTTAAAGTCCTAATAGTCCTAAAAAGGCTGTGCTTCTAAGTTTCACCTGTACATCGAGCCACGCACCCCTCGAGAGCAGGAAATGCAGCTTGTGCACCTCTTAATCTCCAGGACGTGGCCCAGAGTTGAAACACATTTGGTGTGGAATAAACGTGGGAGGAAAAAGTGAGGACACCAGCCATTACAGCACGGTGAAGAATGTGGGGTTTTTCCTCCACTGGCTTTACAGAATTCTCCGGAAATTTATTTTGAGCACAGAGATAAACATAGTAATAATTGAAAGCTGCGAGCCTCGTGAGGTCCAGCGTGTTTATCATTTCACGGCTGAGCGTGGTGCCAGACATGCAGCAGGGGGTCCAGAGTTACTTATGAAGGGAAAATGTGCACTTTCTGTGACCGCACTGAGTCAGGTCAGGCTGCCAGCCCCCCTTTGGCACAACCGGACTTCACATCTTGTCTGTGATTTTGTATGCAGGACTAAGGCCGAATCTCAGAGCCTTCAGGAACGTCAGAGAAAAATCTGTACTGGGGGGGGGGGGAGCCCTTCTGCCTACGTTGTCAGGGAGTCCATAGGGCTCCTCACGTTGGTGACCCTTGCAGACCCCTCCCTTCTGCCAAGCTGAAGGACAGCAAGAAGTGCCAACAAACCAGCCAGGACTAACCTGTGTGGAGCAGGGGCCAGAGAAGGCAGCAGTCTCTCTCAACCACCTACTTCCCGCTCTCTACTTTCCCTGGGGCCTGAATCATAAGGTCAGAGGAAGTTAAACAACATGATGATGTACTCTGCGCAGCATGACTGAGACCCGGCAACCCCTCGTCCCTGCAAATCCCTAATCCGTAGAGGCTCTATTGATCAAAATGCTTAGCTTGGCCCAGCTGCTGCCTGCTTCCAGAAACTCTCCTGGTTTGAACCCACAAAGGGCAGCTGCCCAATAGAATCCAGTTCTGGCCTGTTGGAGAAGAGCACAGACCTGCCCCAGGCATTTGGGGCTGGATCATTCCTCTCCCCAGCAGGCCACAACTGGAGGATGGATGGATGGCATCAATCTGATCTAGTCTGTTTACAAGAAATACCAAAATAGAAACAGGAAAGGAGCAAGGTCCAATTGAACTGGAATCCCTCTCCCCACGTGCCTGGGCCACCGGGACAGGATTGCTGTGGATAAACTTCTGTTAGACCCTGATGGATGTCTCCCTCCACCCACAAGCATTGAGAGAGAAAAATAGCTCCCACCAAGGGAAAATCCAGCCATCAACTCCCCGAAAAGAGAGCTCTATCAAGACTCCTTGAAAATATAACAAGACATCTAGTTTTGGAAAATACGAGCATTTTCCTCCGCACAAACGCATCATTGTTGTCTAAGGGGTAATAAACCGGGTGTCGGAAACACTAGGCCGTGACACCGCCGTGATGGATCTCTCACCTCTAGGGGAAAATGCACCCGTGATAGAAAAGCTGGACTCCAAGTGTCTGAATGTAACGTTTTTCCTTTAAGGGGCAGGTGTATTTGTCACCGCCTCACAGATACAGAATACGTAAGAGGTAGGACTAATTGGTTTCAGTTTTGGTTTTGCAAAAATACTCACCATGCAAAAGGTATAAGGATAAATGTCAATTCAAGGCAGGGCTCGTTCATCAGCTTCCGCAACAACCATGTTATAAACAATAAGGGCCACTGCTTTTGATGTACAGAGTAGCCCGATGGTCCTCGAAGTGTGGCCCCCAGATCACCATCAGTATCACCTGATGCTTGTTAAAAATGCAGATTTCTGGGCCTTGCCCCAAACCCACTGAATTAGAAATTCCAAGGGTGAGACCCAGCTATCTGTGTTTTAACAAGGCCTCTAAAGAGGCCTCGCCTCACCCCTAGGGAGACTCAATTTTGCTGGTAGAGGGTGTGATCGGAATTTTTATAAGCTCCCCAGGGGGTCCCAATGTGCAACGAAGTTGGGAACCATTGGGCTAGGGGTCAAGAATTGATCTCTACAGGGTCTCAGAATTCCTTCGTGCCTGGCATTTGCAGCCACTTCGACCTTGAAGAGTAAATTTTCAAGGAGTCACTTGCCTTTCAAAATGTTGACGGAAAAACTTAGACAGGCTGCTGCCAGGTGAGAGCTCTGTGCTTGTGGGCCTGCCTTCCTGGACACATTCTCAATCACTGAGTCTGGTGGGGGGACCCTGTGCTCAAAACCTGTACGTAGGTTACCATAAATTTGCTACTCCTTTTTTATTTTTTTTTTATTTTTTTTATTTTTTTTTTAAAGATTTTATTTATTTATTTGACAGAGATAGAGACAGCCAGCGAGAGAGGGAACACAAGCAGGGGGAGTGGGAGAGGAAGAAGCAGGCTCACAGCAGAGGAGCCTGATGTGGGGCTCGATCCCATAACGCCGGGATCACACCCTGAGCCGAAGGCAGACGCTTAACCGCTGTGCCACCCAGGCGCCCCTGCTACTCCTTTTTTAAAAATAAAAATATATTGGGGCACCTGGATGGCTCAGTCGGTTAAGCAGCTGACGCTTGGTTTTGGCTCAGGTCATGAGATCAAGCCCCACGTTGGACTCCGTGCTGGGCATGGAGCCTGCTTAGGATTCTCTCTCGCGCCCTCTCCCTCTGCCCCTCCTCACCACCTCCCCCCCCCCAGGTCGTTCACCGGCTCTCTCATTCTCTCTACAAAATAAATAAAATAAAAACAAAAATAAAAATATATTTATCAAACCATGTAAAATCAACAAATATTAAACAATCATCAGTTTTAAAAGCAATACCTCAGAACAAAGTTTAAAAGTCTTTGGTATGAAATAGTCACTTTCTCACTAATATTTCACTCTTCTTTTCTCAGCTCATCCCATATCATGTTAGCATCAAAGACTGTGTCAGTAAATTAACTTGGACTTCCGGGTAGCTCCGCGCGAGAGTGAGCCTTGCTTGTTCCTAAGAACACTTGCGCACTTTGCTTCAGTCAGAGACGACTCAGCCCCAGGGCTTATATGCCTTGAGTTCAAGGAAGGGATGTCCTACTTGGCCTTAGGTAGCCACAAAATGGAAACCTCGAGGAGGGTCCCAGAGGAGTAGAGGGTGATAGGTTGAGTGTGGAGGCAGAAAGGAAGCACCAGAGCAAGTAAGCTGGGATCAGAGTATGGGAAGGAACGCGGCACCAATCAGTGATAGGAACCAGGGATCCAGATTATACACTAAATTGTAGATCAGGAGGCGGGTGGGAGGATAGGCATCAGCGGACAGAGTAAGAGGAATCAAGAACTTAGAAACAGGCCAAATCCAAACACTGAATGACAGGACACACATGAGGGCTGTACAAATATCCCTGATCCTGATTCTGTTTGAAACCAAGTGTGGCTTACACCAGGACAAGGAGGCCACAGAGAACCACGTTCCCGAGCCCTGGCCGCCAGTGAAGTAGGGAACTGCATGTAATAGGTATTCCATCGTGGGTTATGGAGAGAATAGTGTTTCAAAATCATCCGGGGTTGTGACCGTGTCACTTTCTCCACCAGTGACCACCGTGTGTCTACCACCGTGTGTCTACCACACCCTGCCCTCACTCTGTGAGAAACGAGTCAATCACAGCAGCTGGAGGGTGGAATGTAAGTCTAGGTGTGCTGTGGGGAGAAAACACCAAGCTCTGGGCTAGGAAATCTGGATTTGGATCCTAGCTCTGCTTCTAACTGTGCAGCTTTGGGCAAGTTTTATACTTCTGCACCTCAGATCCTTTCCTGGATAATGAGACAAGTAGGATGGGAATGCTACATGATGGCTGCAGCACATCTCGACTCTAAAAACCACTGGCTCTGCACAGCAGCGACATTCCCCAAAATCCATACCCGAAGATTGATTTGTCATGTCCGATTGCGTAGAGCACCTGCCTATTACTGGCTCCCTGTGCCTGGCGATCGTCCAGACATTTTCATGGTCTCCACGGTCAATGGGAAGTAAATCTGATCTTTCAGGTTGTTCATGCAACCAAAGGGCAACCCTGTGGATAGACTGATGCCAGCCTCAGAAGGCTTTTGTTGGCCAAGTTTAACTGGAAGTTTTGCAAGTTTTCCCTAAGGAAAGCCCCTGTATCCTGCCATCACAGGCAGGGAAGCAGAAATCAGAGGCACGGAACCAGATGCCTAGTTCTAGCTTTGGTCTTTGTGCATTGGGGTCAGAGGTAGGGGTGGGGGGCAGAAGGGCAGCAGGGAAAAGGATCCCAGACACATGGAGACCGTTCTTCCCTCCTGCACATCTGCCGGAGGGCTAGGCCCGCGCCCAGCCCGCTACGTGCTTCACTGCATTCTCAGCCAGATGCGGGTTGGCCCAAGGGGCAGCCATCTGGACTTGAGAGCCCATTATAGCCATAACAGGCAGCTGAATCTAGTTATCAAAGACAGCCTCTCCCAGCCTGCATGTCTCAAGCTGGAAATCACACACTTAGGAAGCATCTGCTTGGGACACGAGACACTACTCCCATGGGGACTGAGGGAGGAGAAGAATGTGGGGACATGGACATGGGCACACAGGCTGCTGGCTGAAGCAGGTTCTGGGAGAGGTGTGCAGGCTCCTTCCTGCCATCCCTCCCCTGTTCTGTTATCCTCTCTAGCCTACCTGCAAGGGGCACGTACGCGCACGTCCCCGGAATCACCCTCTCAGGGACACGGCTACACGTGGGGCTTGGTGTAAAGCAGCACCAGATGAGAGATACCAGAACGTCCAGGACTGTAATCAAAGTAGCCGCCTGCGCTGGCAGTAGTCACCTCCACAGACAGCCCAGGCCTTAGATGAGAAGAGGACGCTCTGGGGGCTACAGAGAAAACACCGTGCCTACCCCCACAGCCCTCTTTCCGTGCACCCACAGAGAGCTGCATGTGGTGTCCAAGGGCTGATGGCCATATAGAGGATGGGACACACCAGAGCGAATTCTACCCTCCACTGCTTCAGGTGGCATGGTACCCAAATGTGCCTCCCTTTCCCAGGACGGGTCAGGGTTCCCTCCTGATGCCCAAAATAGAAGATTAGGACAAAGGTCCTGAGAAGTCCTGAGTGCCCGCAGCCCTGTCCTCCCATGACCGGCTCCATCCTGCCACAGCTAACTGGGCTTTTGTGAACCCCGTGTCTCGTCTTGCTTCCATAACTAGCACAGCCTGTCCCCTCTTCCTGGAAGGCCCTCCTGCTTCCCCCTCCCACCTCTTCAACGTACTGGAAGCAGGAGAATGGTCGAGATCACCACCTCGGAGTGCCGGATCGCCTGGGTTCTAATCCCACCCCTAGCCGATGCTTCCTAACCTGTCAGCCCCTTACTTCCCTTCCCTGGAGTGTGAGGATGACGACTCCCCAGCAGTTACTTCACACAGTTGCTTTAGGAATCAAATAAGCTAATACCTGTGAAAGAGGTAAAACAGCACCTGCCCCATACGAGACATGCACTGCCTACTGGTCATTTTTCCACGAACACCTCCCTGATTCTTATCCTCGCTCAGCCCTTGCCCCAGCAATTCCTAATTAGAGTGATCACTTTATTTTTTCATGATGAGTTTGATGCCTGTCTGCTGCTCTAGTCTTCGAGATTCTCAAAGAGATCGTGACTTATTTATTTTCACATCTCCAGTACAAAGTTGTTGGGCATCGAGCTGGCATTTGAAGTGTATTGGATTAAATTGGGTGGGAAACTGCTAATAATGCCTTTCACTCGATGGGTGCCACCTACATGCTGGACACATTGCTAAGAAGTTCATTTGTATTAATAAGTACTTTCTTTAAATTACATCTTCTATGTTCTTGTAGCTCACAAGTCTGGCTTTCCGAAGCACGAGGGAAAACTGCTACTACAAACTAAAATTTGAGGGCTTAAGGAAAAAGAGCTGGAGAAGTAAAAACAGACAAATATTGGTCCTCTATGGAGAAGGAAATGTAGGAGAAAAACTGTCAGCTTGGAGTCTATTAACACAAAAAAGGTGATTCTGTGTGGCCAATGGAGCTCGTAGGAAAGCAGACTTAAGTCCAGAAAAAGGAACTATATAATCAAACATATGTCTAAAAAGAGGGAACATTCCTCAAAATAATAGAAAAATAAGGAATAAAGGGGATCAGCACAAAACAAACCAAAGAAGACGAATGGGCTGTTTTCTCTATTATGTATATAATATATACACACACGTTTCTCTCTCTATATATTACGTATATGTCTATATATTATATAATATATATTATAGTGTTAGTGTTAGAATATTACATATTCCTAATTATGTTAATATTTTATGTACTAAATATTAATAGAATAATATATTCTATTAATATATATTATATATAAAATAAGGAGCCAAAAAATGGAAGGAGTTCAGTCTGCATCCACTATGGCCGGGACTGTGAGGACAGGTGTCAGAGGTGCAAACCCTTGGGGCAAGCCCAGGCAGGAGGAAACGGCTCAGAGAGCAAAGGAGGCTCTTTTCTGAAGCGGAAACAGGTGCTCGTCCAATGTTCAGATAGACAGAAAAGAGGGAACCATGGCTTAAGAGAGTCTCTGTCTGGAGCCCGAACAGCTCTGCTGGTGTTTGCTCCCCTCCACCCAGTGAGGACCAGCATTGGCCAGTTAGGAACTGGGGGCAAACTTCATCAAGAGGGAACTAAGGACCAAAATAAGTGAAATGATAGCAAGAAAGTCCTTAGCAATTTAAAAGAACTTAAACCTCTTGCCCAGGCAAATTTTATCGTGACAATCATCATTTTAGCGTTTTTAAAAAGTCCTTTCATTTTGTTATTTTATGAACTTAGCTTCAAAATGCCTTACGAGGTTCAGAACGAAGAGTTGAGATGTGGGCCTCTGGGCAGGGACCTAGAGAAGTAATTCTTTGGTTGATACAGGAGGGTCATGTTTTTCGCCCTAACATCATAGAGGAGAAAACTAAATCATGTGGCATAGTTCCATCCTTTTTAAAAAAGTTGTTTTTTGTTTCTTTTTTTTTTTTTTTTACTGTATCCCAACTTCTATCATGAGACACATTGCTGTAGTATAAATCACACTAAAAAATGAAAGCCCCATTTCACAAAACAGGATCTGGAGGACTTCAGGGCCGGCAAGTATGCAATCTAGGAAACAGGGTCCCTCGTTGGTGGGAACCCGGTCCGGCCCAGCCCGCACCCTCCCCCNGCCTGAGTGCGGCTCCCAGGCCTGAACGCCCAGCGAGTGGTTTAGGAGCGCCCCCCCGTGTCAGACTCAGAAGCCACAACCACAGCGGGTTTTCAGAAGAGCTTTAACTGGACGCATCCGACTGAAATTCCAACCATAAACTAATTTCTTGCCTATGGTCATTTCTGGAGCCAATGCAACCTAATTCCAACACACCTTTAGAATGACTCCAAAAACCGTCTGAAAGCAGAATAGGGACTGGATATCATTATCACCATCATCACCATCTGTGATAGTCAGTACTCCCTTGCCCACGCATACACGTGGCCTAAAGATTCAGGTGTTTCAAAGTAGAAGCCCTCTCATTCACCATCTGTGTTCATGTCCTTGAGTCTTGTCTTCAAACCCTCCCCACCTTCACACCCTCCTACCTGAAAGAATAACAAACTCACCCCAAACTCTTCGTGTGTCTTGAAAATTCTGCCGCCTGGGGGTGCCTGGGTGGCTCCGTTGGTTGAGTGACTGACTGACTCTTGATTTCCGCTCAGGTCCTGATGCCAGGGTTGTGAGATAGAGCCCCGCATCAGGCTCTGTGCTGAGTGGGGAGTCTGCTTGAGATTCTCTCTCTCCCTCTGCCTCTCCCCCCACTCATGCACGCACGCTCGCTCTCTTTCTCTTCCTCTCTCTCTCTCAAAAAAAATAAATCTTAAAAAAAGAAAGAAAGAAAGAAAATTCTGCCACTTCGGACCTCAGTCGAATCTCCAAGGCATTCTCTTTGGCCCAAATCTTGCTGAATTTGGAATCAGGAAAGGATGAGCCTTGGTCCCTGGGAGGGAGAAAGGAAGCAAGAGATGGCTTAGGGCGTGTGGGTGGGCAGGTGGAGCACGTGGGCAGGCAGGGGGCGGAGCCTGGAGAGGAAAGCAGGTGCTTCAGCTTCAAGGCACCTCTCAGGGGTATTTCCCTCCTAATTCACCCAAAATGTGAACATGGCTGATGCCTCAGAGATTAATGTTCTTCCAATGACTGTATAGACCAACCTAGGTATTCCTTGTAAAAGCAACACCCCCCCCCCAAAAAAAAGCCTTTTAGCTCCACTTGCAAAATAGTAACCCTGACCTTATTGTGTTAAATCCGACTTCTTTTCTTGGTTTTAATTACAAATGGTCTCACATTAACGCAGATGCTTCTAGCTGATTTCCAGAACACGTAACACTTGGTTCAACTCACTTCTCTCTGGTGATAATTTTCCCAAACGTGTGACCTGTTTTGTTCCATGATCCTGGTACGGAGCATAGAGAGGCGCACAAACTTAATTTTGGAGTCTCTTCATCTTTCTACCTGCTATTCCCCTCAACTTGATGTTCACTTCCTTAAGGCAAGGGTTGTTTTTACCTTTGTCCGCAGCTCTCCTGCTACTGAGCACAGCGGGCAGCTCAAGGCACATAGGTTGAATTAACCCAGAAAGAATAGCAGTTGATGTGGGAGAAACTTCTTGACAGTGGCAGTGACAGAATTCCAGAATGGGTGACCAAGGGCAGAAGCAAATCCCTGACTCTGGGATCCTTACAAAGTGAGGAGATATGGGGCCCCTGGGTGGCTCAGTCGGTTAAGCATCTGACTCTTGGTTTCCGCTCAGGTCATGATCCTGTGGTTGTGGGATCGAGCCCCAGGTTCCGCACTCAGTGTGGAGTCGGCATCAAGCTCTTTCTCGCTCCTCCTCTGCCCTTTCCAACTCGTGTTCGTGCGCTCTTAAATAAATTTTTTTTAAAAAAGAAGTGAGCAGACATGAGGGCAAGAAGTGCAAAATCTTAAGAAAGGACTCTAGCTTCTCAAATGGTAACCTCTTTGATAAATAACCCAGGAGTTTACAGCCTGTGAACTGCTGCCCCATTGCAAAGATGGAGGTAATGAGGGTGGGATGGAAGCCGAGAGAGAGATGCGCAGGGAAGATCCTGAAATGGGTATGTCCATCTTCTGCATGATGGGCAAAGCTGATATGCACTCTGCCCTCATTACTTCCACTTCCCTCCGGGAGCTTCCAAGCTCAGTTGTTTGCATCCCTGAAGCCATTCCCAGGCTTCTCTTCTTAATGGAGGGAAGGCTGGATGGAGCTTTAAAGTCAAGGCAATCTTTAATTTGTCCATTTCAGGGACTGGGTCAGATGGGATCATAAAAAGAGGGACATCAGCTTCTCTGCACAGGGTAGTTGAGTTCAAAATTGAACTCATCTCCCAAGAAGCAAGAAGGAAGGTCGGAATGTTTGGGGAGGCCTGTGGGTCTCAATGGAGAGTGGCCATGACCCTCTTCTCTCACGATGTTGCATCCTACTCCTGAAGATGTCTTCTGGAAGGTTCACAGGAGCTGCTGGTTTGTGATTGCCTCTCTTCCTCTCTCTCCAGCAGGTGGTGCAAGAAGATTCAAGATGGTTTGGAAAATCTTCAAGACCCCAAGTCCTCTGAAGATTGGTTTGGGGAGAGGAAGCCTCAACTCCTCAACTCAGCCCCCAGACATAAGAAAACAATTCGTGGGGAAACACTGAGCACGGAATAGGCATGTATTGGCCAAGTTAAAATTGTCTGAGACTGAACAGGTAGGAATAAGAGGGATAGGTAGGTTTGTGGTGGCCTGGATAGAAAAGCATTTCATTAGACAGTTTTCCTCCTTAAAAACTAGACGGAAGCATTTCAAAGTGTTAATAGGTTAACAAGACCACAGGTCATTTTTTTCAGTATTTTACCTACACTTTTCCATATTTTCCAAATTTACTGCATGAAGCAGATCTTAATGTCATACCTACCAAATATTAAACATCATTTCAAAAATCTTTTATATCAATATTTATTCAATATCCTCTAAGTTATACTGATTCTATTTTTTACCCTTGTAAGTAGTGAGTGACAAAATTATTCTTTTCTTGGATGATTGGGCATGTTGGAGATCACTGTGTACATTGCTGTAAATATCATGTGTCCTGGATGCCATACTGGTAAGACAAAAGGAACATGATCTCTTCTACCACCAACGCCGTAGAGTTATATTTCCATGTCAAGCTTCTGATTTTCCCAGGTTAAAGCATGTCTTTTATTTATCAAAGACATATCCTAGAAAGGTTTTAAACAATGGGGTCATGTGAATACTAATCTGGGGGTGTGAGGAGAGACCAAGGTCAGGAAATCAGATAGGAATTCATTATCATGGTTTAGGCATAAGGAATCAAAAGCATGACGGCAGTGAGTGTCCAAGAAGAAATGGAAGCAAGCGATGTTCTCCCAGATAGGTTCAGAGGGGTTAGTAATGGACAAGTAGGTCAAGGGGAAAAAGAGGAATCAGTGACAGTGAGGCTAAGCAGCTGGAAAAATCAGAGTATTGGCAACAGAAATAAGTAAATCGAATGGAGAAGATGGTAGATTGAGACACGTGTCATGTTACTGGAGGTTTTAAAATAGATTAACGGGATATATGTTGGATCATTAAAATAGTGTAACTCCCAGTAATGAATACAGTAAACATCAAAATTACAGCAAATTTTTTTACTATAAAAAATATACAAATTACCTATTTGTAAAAATTGGAAATGAAAAATCGAGTAACGCTGACCCAAAAGAAAGGGCTCCATAGGGCTTCTTTAAAAGTCCCCATCATGGGTTGAACCATGGCCCCCAAAATGATAGAAGTCCTAATCCCCGGTCCCTATGAATGTGACTTTACTTCCAAATGGGGCCTTTGGAGATGTAATCAGTGTAAAATGAGCTGATACTGAATTAGGTGGGCCCTAATCCAATGTGCCCAGAGTCCTTATAGAGACAAGAAGAAACACAAAAACAAACACGAAAGAGAGGGAGCCATGACAGCATGGACGCAAGGCTCGGCAGTTCACTGCCACCAGCTAAGGAGGGTCTGGAGCTACCGGAAGCTGGGAGATTCCTCCTCCAGAGGCTGAGGACAGAATATGGCCCTGTGAACACCTTGATTTCAGACTTCCAGCCTCCTAAGCTAGGAGAGAATACATTTCTGTTGTTCTAAACCGCCCACTTTCTTACGGCAGCCCTAGAAAACCAATACAGACCCTCTTGAGCAACTCAGAGCAAGAGAGGAGAGGCAGATGTTTGGTTTTGTAGGTGGGGTGGGTAGCACGGGACTCTTTCACCACGGAGATCCACACGCTGTGTACAATTACCCACTAAACAGATGGGGAGATTAGGAGTGTATTAGTTCAATAACGCTGTGTGCTTTTTCCCTGATAAGGGTGGCCACAACTGTTACCTTATCACTCTGTGGTGAAGGCTGAGGTCTCATTACCAGAAATAAGGAGGTGTTAACCAGCCCGCTTTCTTTAGCCCTCCCGGCCCCTCATTGCACCCCTTCCTCTCTGGTAAAGGCTGCCCAACAAGCCCCCAACATGTCTGTTTTAATATAAAATAGACAAAAGCTCAGCTATAAATCGAGAATGAGCCAGTTGAGGGGGGATGAAAGGGGGAAATGAGTCAACTTACAACTAATATGGGATAACCTTTACAAGCATGGATATACCCTATAGGCTATGGTTTTCCGAGCTCAAAATATTAGTAAGACATCTGGCATTATCTTAAAAACACTCTCACCTTTTCATTTTGATAAGAGAAGCACTAAAGTCCTCTTGGTTATTAATTAATAGGAAAATTAAAAGTTCAAATTATGAAGGTTTTCAGGGGAGATTATTTAACTTGCTGACTATTTTTTCCTAATCAAGTTTTAATTCAGCAAGCGTGTACTGAACGCTTATCATGAGTCAGGCACTGGGCTGCATGCTGAAGACACCAAGAAGTTTTTCAAGACCCTTCTCTCAAGGACCATGCATACCAGGGGGAGAAACAGACAAATCAATCATTAAAAGGATACTGACATTTTTAAAAACTGCAGTGCGAAAATGGCTCCTGTCAGAGGGTGCAGTAATAATAGTAGTAGTGGTAATAATAATGTGGAGTGCACTATGTGTTTTACACGCATTGAGGGAGCAGACAGAAAAGGGTGCCTACCTCCCTCTGGAGAGATACAGGGCACCCGCCTGTCCTGTTGGCACCCTCCTCTTCCTCCAAGGGGGACAAAGAGCCAAGGGAGGGAGAACGGGCCCACGAAAGAAGAAACAGTCTCTGCTAAAACGTAGAGCCTTAAGAATTCATGTTGTCTTTGGAGAAATGCAAACAGCACAGGAGAGATGTGAAAGAGTGAGAGATGAGGCCAAGGTTGTGTCTTGAAAATGTGTGTGTGTGAGCCTCATGCTCTGAGCCAGGTGCTTTCAAACTGGTGTCTGTAAACACAATGCGGGCATTTTGAACTTCTCTGTAAGAAAGCACGCATGCAGGGCGCCTGGGTGGCTCGGTGGGTTAAGTGTCTGCCTTTGGCTCAGGTCATAATCCCAGGGTCCTGGAATCGAGCCCCACATGGGGCTCCTTGTCAGCAGGGAGCCTGCTTCTCCCTCTGCCTGCAGCTCCCCTTGCTCATGCTCTTTCTCTCTGACAAATAAATAAATAAAGTCTTTAAAAAAAGAAAAGCAAGCAAGCATGCATGTGTTTGTGCTTTGTTTCAAATATAACCTAAAAAATTATATTAACATATTCTGACCATCTGGATAAGCCACCTTATAAGAGAGCACTGCCAGTGATTTTAAACTTTGCATTTGCATTTATAATAACGTTTGTACCAATTAGTGCCTATTTGATTGTAGCCTGTCACATATTAAGAGTGGTGAACATTCAGTAACTCTTAGCTATTTCTGTGCAGTGGTGTCTGTGGCAGACTACTGGTTGTCTCCTAACAGAAGTTTCTCCTTCTTCCAAAGTAATGAAATCCCAAAAACAGGTGGGCATATAGCTGTCCAGAAAAAGAAAAACAAAAAACGAAAACACTGCCCAGTCTTGCTTGAAGCCAGGTCAAGTTCAAGTCAATGAATTGTAAGCGGAAGGATCTTGTGGCAGCTTCCAGGAGCCTTTCTTAAAAGCAAGGTGATTTTCTCTCTATGTCCATAAGGTTAAGTTTGCCACTGTGCTGTTGCGATGTCCCATGGCCGTATTGATTCTGATTCCGTTAATGACTGATATAGGTGAATTAACAATCTCCACTGTAATTCTGGATGTCCGTTTTTTTCTTATACTTATTTCAAATTTCACCTTAGAAATACCAAGTTTTTCTTGTTTGGGGGACAATATTAAAATATTTGGATCATCTCAGTAACCATTATTTAATAGAGAAATTTCACATGATTTCCTCATTTCCGTTTGTATTTATATTTATAATCATTTTAGTGCCAAGTAGCACTCTTTAAAAAAAACAACCAGTCTGACAATTTTTGACTTTCAGTTAGAGCCTTTAGTCATTTATATAAACAATTCCTGATCTATTTGGACTTACATTTCCATTTTATTTTGTATTTTCTGCTTTCCCCTTCTTTCTTTCTCCCTTTTTAGATTCATTGTTTTTTCCATTTCGATTCTTATCCTGTACTGGTTTGTAAATCATACTCTCTTATATAATCCTTTTAATAGTTATCCCAGACATGATGACATGAATTTTAATTTATGGGTATATGTTAATTAGAGTCTTTACCCTTTTCTTGGGCTATAAAAGAACCTCAGAACACTTCACATCCTACCTCTTTGAAAGCTCAGTGCTTCATTACAGTGCATTAAATATTTTATTTTCCAAATCTCAGTTTTATACAGCCTGTATTCATTTAGATGTGCCCACATATTTACTACTTTCTCTGCCCTTCATTCCTTCCTGCATCTTGGTCCTACATCTAGGAACAATTCCTTCTGCCTTAAGTACATCCTTTAGAATTTTATTTAGGGCAGAACAAAATCTACTTTGTGTTTATTTGTCTGAAAATATCTTTATTTTACCGTGCACAGAATTTTAGGTTGACACTTATTTTCTTTCAGAACACTGAAGATATGCCACTGTTTTCTGGTTTCCATTATTGCTGTTTAAAACCCAGGTAAAAATGTACTGATCATGCCAATATAATAAGTCTTTCCCTCAATCTGGCTGCCTCATAAAAAAATTTTAAGTGCTTGTTATGGAAAATTTAAAACATGTTCATAATTAGAAAGGCTCATCTAATAAATGCTCTTGTGCCCACATCCCAGCTTCAGCCCTTATCAACATTTTGCCACTTTCGTGTCATTTCTTCCCACACACGCAGACACAGATGCACTTATTTTAGTATTTTATTTCATTTTTACTGGAGGATTTTAAAACCAACACAAAATGCTAGCTCACATCTTTTCATCTGTGAACACTTCAGTTTGTACGTCTAACTGATAAGGATTTCATTCACATCATCACAACCAGTAAAATGAACAAAACACCTGAAATCTTGGAATACCCATTTTCTGTTCCAATTTCCCACTTGTCCCAAAGGTGCTTTTCACAGCTGGTGTGTGGGAATCAGGATCTAAAGAAACCCACACCTTGCCTTGGGTGTTATTTCTCTTAAGACTAAATTTTATTACCAGCGGCCCATACTTGAGTTTTTCTCCCCTTGCTATAGATTGGTCAGAAAAATCAGATCATTCTTTAGAAAAGACCCACCTTCTGGATTGGGCTTTCTCGAGTTGTTGATTCATTTCTTCACATTTCCATGAATTATCAGTCAGACCTAAAGGTTTGATTAGATTTGGGTTAAAAATAAGTGTTAGCAGTATGTTTCTTCAGTGGATTCACGATGACTAAAATATTTGCTTTTCCCTTTCTTAGGGCTCTGAGAGTGAACAATGGGCTGAAGGGGTGTTGGCTGATGCCTCCATTATGAAGTCCCCCCTCGACCTTCCACCAGTGGGTTTAGTAACCACTGAGGAGGGTTGCCTGGATCCATGACTTCAACAGAGTTTTTAAAATGATGGTTTTCTGGGGTGCGTGGGTGGCTCAGTTGGTTAAGCATCTGCCTTTGTCTCAGGTCATGGTCTCAGGGTCCTGGGATTGAGCCCCACGTTGTCATCCTCCTCCTAGTCAGGGGCTCTCTGCTCAGCAGGGAGTCTGCCTCTCCCTCTTCCCCTCCCCTCCCCCTGCTCACGCTCTCTCTAATAAAATCTTTAAAAAATAAAATAAAATAAAATGGTTTTCCTATTGCTATCATTCGTTCCATCTAGCAGCCGTAAGACTCCTAAAAAATCTTCCCTTCATCTACTCTTTCACCACCCTGAAGATAGTCTGTACCGGAAAGAGTGTAGATGCTTGATCCTCTCCCTTTGTTAATTTCCAGGGTAATGAGTTGCTACTGAAGCCACCTCCAAATATAGTTGGTCTGTAGAGGCTTTCCATAATGATTCTTATGTCTTTTTTTTTCAGTTTTATTTATTTTATCTATTTATTTTCCTTTCATCAATTTATTTATTTTTCAATTCAATTAACATATAGTGTATGATTAGTTTCAAAGGTAGAGGTCAGTGATTCATCAGTCGTATATAATACCCACTGTTCATTACATCACACGCGCTCCTTAATGTCCATCACCCAGTTCCCCTATAGCCCCACCTCCCTCCCCTCCAGTGACCCTCAGTTTGTTTCCTATGATTAAGAGTCTCTCTGGTTTGTGTCCCTGACTTTGTCTTTATTTTTCCTTCCCTTCCCCTATGATCCTCTGTTTTTTTCTTAAATTCCACATATGAGTGAGATCATATGATAATCGTCTTTCTCTGATTGACTTACTTCGCTTACCGTAATACCCTCTAGTTCCATTCACGTTGTTGCAAATGGCAAAATTTCTTTCTTTCGATGGCTGACTAATACTCCATTGTACTTATATTCCCATCTTCTTTACCCATTCATCTGTCGATGGACATCTGGGCTCTTTGCATAGTTTGGCTGTTGTGAACATTGCTGCTGTAAACATCGGGGTGCGGGTGCTCCTTTAGATCACTCCATTTGTATCTTTGGGGTAAATACCCAGTAGTGCAATTGCTGGGTCATAGGGTGGCTCTATTTTCAAGTTCTTGAGGAACCTCCATACTGTTTTCCAGAGTGGCTGCACCAGCTTGCATTTTCCACCAACAGTGTAAGAAGATTCCCCTTTCTCCACATCCTTGCCAACATCTGTCATTTCCTGAATTGTTAATTTTAGCCATTCTGACTGGTGTGGGGTGGTATCTCATTGTGGTTTTAATTTGTATTTCCCCTGATGCCAAGTGATGTTGAGCATTTTTTCATGTGTCTGTTGGGCATTTGTATATTTCTTTGGAGAAACGTCTGTTCATGTCTTCTGCCCATTTCTTGATTGGATTATTTGTTTTTCCAGTATTGAGTTTGATACATTCTTTACAGACTTTGGATGCTAGCCCTTTATCTGATAAAACATTCGCAAATATCTTCTCCCAGTCTGTCAGTTGTCTTTTGGTTTTGTCGACTGTTTCCTTTGCTGTGCAAAAGCTTTTTATCTTGATGAAGTCCCAATATTCATTTTTGTCTTTGTTTCCCTTGCCTTCTCTCTTCTGCCTCATTTATCCTAGCAGTTAGAGCCTCCATTTTTTATTGCATCTCATTAATAGCCTTTTTTGTTTTGACTTGATTAGATTTTAGTTCTTTTATTTCTCCAGAAAGGGATTCTCTAATGTCTTCTATCCTTTTTTCAAGCCCAGCTAGTATCTTCATAATTGTTATTCTGAACTCTAGTTCCAACATCTTCCTTATATCCATACTGATTAGGTCCCTGGCAGTCAGTACTGCCTCTTGTTCTCTTTTTTGAGGTGAGTTTTTCCATCTTGTCATTCTTGCAGAAAGTAGTCACTTTTCTATTTGTAGAATTGCAGCAATTCTTTTCTTAGACCTCTGGTTGAGTTCACAGGGGTTTGGAATGATTTGATAGCTATCTAGCTGAGTTCCTGGGACCAGACAAAACTAAGGTCTCTTACTCCTCTGCCATCTTGGAAAGTCTCTTAAGTCTTTTTTTTTTTTAATCAGCTTTATTGAGGTTTAATGTTCATCCAATAAAATTCACCCATATTGAGTACACAGTTTGAAGAGTTCTCACAAATGAAAACATTTATGTAAACCCATCACAATCAAGATTAGAACATCTACAGGACCCCCAAAAACTTTTCTCTTGTCCTTTCAAGTCCATCTGTGCTCCCCACCCTGGCTCCAAGCAGCCTCTATCTGCTTTCTATCACTTTGTTTACCTTTTCTAGAATTTTCTATAAGTGAATCACCCAGATTTAGTCTTTTGTATGGGCATCTTTCTCTTAGCACAATGCTTTTGGGAGTAATCCATGTTGTTTCATGTATTGGTAGTTCTTTTTATTGATAAGTAGTTTTTTAAATATATGAGTGTACCCCATTTTATTTATTAATCCACAGTTTTGTTGGACATTTCATCCGTGCATGAGTAGATCACCAAAGACTCAAAGGGACCCCTTTGCAGATCTCTGGACACCCTGCTCCCCACCGTGTATTTACCTCCTGTCTGGTACTCTGTTCTGCACACCCAGCCATCCCAGCCTGTCTAAATGCCTTTCTCTGAATGCTTAACTCAAAGAGATAGTTGGATTCTGTTTTGTTTGCCCCTTCCTGCACTGCAGCCTGAAAACTGCTTCCAGATTACTAAAGTGGGGCAGTCACAGAGCTCACCTTGTTTGTATCTTATCTCCAGGGGATCACAAACCTGTACTGCCTATTTTCCAATATCTGAAAACAGTTGTTTTATATATTTTGTCTAGTTTTCCAGGTTTTGAAGGGAGAAGGGCAATTCCCAGAGAAGCCAATCCTTCATGGTGGAAGCAGAAGTCTCCTGCATCTTTTTGACAAGATGAAATTAGTTTTTTTTTTAATCAACTTTACTGAGGTATAATTTATATACTTCAAAATTCACAGTGGACGTCCACAGGTTGTTGGTTTTGACAAATGTATGCAACATATAATCACCACCTCCATCTTCCCCAGAAAGTTCCTCATTCCTTTTTGCAATCAGTCTTCATCCACACCTCTCAACTTGGGCAACCACTTATCTAATCTCTGTCACTACAGAGTAATTGCATCTGTCCTAATATTTCAAATATATAGAATCAGTTTCTCTTTTATATCGGCTTCCTTCACCAGTATCATGTCTGTAAGATTTATTCATGCCATTGTATGTGTCAATGTTTGGGGTTTTTTTATTGCTGAGTACATACTTTGATTTCTTTTGGTTAAATATCTAGGAGTGGAACTTCTGGGTCATATGTAAGTATATGTTCAATTTTATGAGAAATTGCCAAACTCTTTTCCAAAATGGTTGTATAATTTTACATTCCCAGCAACAATGCATGAAAGTTTCCATTGCTCTATATTATCACCAATGCCAAGAGTGGTTTTACTGCTTTTTTAAATTTAAATTTAATCTAAATGCTGAATAATAGTGATAAAGGTAGACATCCTCACCTTATCCATGATCTTATGAGAAAGAATTCAATATTTCACCATTAAGCATGATTGCTAGTCATCAGTTTTTTATAGATATCCTTTATGAGACTGAGTAAGTTCCCTTTGGTCTTGGTTTGCTACGAGATTTTACCAAAAAGGAACTTTGGATTTTATCATATCCTTTTTCTTTATCTATGGAACTAATTATATACTTTTGTTTTTTAGTCTGTTAATATGATGATCCACATTTATTTATTTTTCAATGTTAAATCACCCTTGCATTCTTGGGATAACCACATTTGGTCACAATGAATTGTCTTTTTTACGTTTTTTATATATTTTATATGATAGACCATGTTTCAAAACCTTTGCATTTATGATCATGAAGAATGTTGTTCTATAGTACTCCTTTCTTGTAATGTCTTTTTGTGGTTATGGTATTGGGGTTATGCTAGCCTCATAAAAAGAATTGGAAAGTAAAGTAATGTGTCCTCTTCAATTTTTAGGGAGAGTTTCTGTAAAATAGGTATTATTTCTTGGTATTATTTCTTCCTTAAATGTTTGGTAGAATAACTCAGTTTACTTTGTGGGAAGGTTTCAACCACAAATTCAGCTTCTTTTATCTGTTTAAGGGTATTTAGTTGATCTATTTCTTTTTAAATGATCTTTGGCATTTTATGTCTTTCAAGGAATTTGTCTTTTTATCTAATTTGCCAAATTGTTGGTATAAACTTATTTACAATATTCTCTTATTAGCTCTTTATATCTGTAGAATCTGTACTGATGTCTCTCTCTTATTTCTGATATTGGTAATTGTTGTCTTTATTTCTTTGTTACTTTTTTTTAGCAGTTAGACTTCATATCCCTTGGAGTCATTTTATTCATGTTTCTTTTGCTTGGGAATCATCGAGCTTTCTGGATCTGGTACTCCACCCTGCTGATGCTGGCTGCCTTGCTTTTCGGGACTTCTAGCTCTGTCTCCTCAACTCAGGGAATCCATGCCTGGCTGCCCCTCCCTGCAATGTGGACTGAAACCTCTTCCTAGGCAGTACTCGCTGTGGCAATAATAGGGATCACCTGGTATGTTTCTGTTCTTTTGGGGACTGCCATACTATTTGCCTGATGTCCAATGTAGCAACAACAACAACAAATCATTTCATAAATGGTGTCTGATTTTTAAATTGTTTCATACAGAAGAGTAAATCTAGTTCTTATTACTCCATCTTTGCTAGAAACCAGGAGCTAACTTTTATTGTGCATCTACTATGCACAAACACTTTTCATTTATCCTTTCATTCAATTCTATTAGAAGTCCTATGCTAAGGATACTATTAACCCCTTTTACAGATAAGGAAACTAGGGGCTTTGACAAATTAATGAATAAAGTCAAACAACCTATTAAATGACAGAATTATTTGATCTCAGATGTGTCTGACTACACAAGGATGCTACCTCCAGATAAAACAGAGAGATAGAAAAGTGCATGAGTGCAAATAAATAAAATCCATTCTGTAAAATTTATTTTAATCATAACTGTTTTAATGAGCAGTTGAAACTTCCCCTTTCCCTAGTGGTGACAGAAGGACATGATAAGGGAATGACAATTTTATATCTCTAATCACTGTCTTTGTTGATTTTCCTTTCCTTTGTTGATTGTCCCTTAATGATATCGTGGGCAGATTCTCCACATTTCTGGCCACTTTGGTTATAAAAAGGCCAGTCCACTTAGAAGTGCCAATCTCATATACAATTTAAACCCTTCCCTCATTAGACTCCAAGGGACTTGGAGAAGGAGAGGGATGAACTGCTTTATCATTTTTCCTTCTCCAACCCCTTGGGGCGGAATGGGGAACGTAGTCCTGTTTCGTACACTTCCCCTCCCTGTCTTCTCAATATCTAACCCCTCTGAGGTTGAGCGATCAAAGGAAAATAGAAGAGACAGACCTCTTCCTATATAACTGTTGCTTGTGTGGCCATTGCTGGTCTTTCCCTGACCAGTGATGTTCCATGCTTTCCTGTTGTCCTCTGCTCTTAAGATGTGTTGCTTTGGGGGTGCCTAGATGGCTCAGTCAGTTAAGTGTCTGCCTTTGGCTCAGGTCATGATCCCAGGGTCCTGGGATAGAGCCCAGAGTCAGGCTCCCTGGTCAGCAGGCAGTCTGCTTCTCCTTCTGCCTCTCCCCCTGCTCATGCTCTCAATTTCTCTCTCCCTCTCAAAAAAATTAAAGAAAAAAAAAAAAGAAAGATGTGTTGTTTTCATGAGGAAGTTCCCCTTCAATCAGATCTCTCTGTCCCTGCTCCCTCTGACCTTGCCTATGGTTCTATGCCCATTTTGGTGAAGTATTACTTTATTTGACCTGGAGTCTTCCATGGCTTCTGCTTCCTTATATAAGCCCTCTGGTCCTTCACATAAGAGTCAGGAAACTGCTGGAGTTCTCTTTGGCACTCTCGAAGGGCCAAGGGGAACTAGGATGGGTTTGGCCACCATTCCCTTGCACACTCACCACACTAAGGCTCACTCCTGTCTTCTAGCCTTGGATTATTTTTGCAAGTCTCCCTCTCAGTTCTCTCTCTCTCTCAAGATGACATGGAGTAACCAGCTTTTCTAAGAAACCCCTCACCATCATCACCCCCCCCCCCGGTGGCAACAAACGGCTGGGTTGGAAACTCTGTGGTTCTGTGGGTCATCAAATCCAGCTGGGGAGTGAGCTGCCAGTCTCTGCTGGCATAGGCACTCCATTCTCCAGGATGGTGTTCTTGGAACCCCACCCTGTTCATTTAAATACTGGAGGTGAGAGATTACCAGGTGGGAAGGGCTGGGAAAGGAATTACCTCCTACTGAGAGAATGAATAATGGTTTTCCTTTTCCTCTCCGCAGTAATCTCCTTATAATAGCCTGTTTGCTAGCTGTTGGCTCTGGGTAATACAGCCTGTTCAGCTCCTCACAGTAAACTCTGAGGGGATCAATGCGCCCTGGTGCTGGCAGTTCTCTTTTGACTGTAGCACAGGAGTGGCTCTTGTTTTCCCAAGAAGCCCCAGGCAACAGTAAAAATCCTGTTAGTATCCTGTTCTATAACCAATAGTTCAACTGGTCTTCTGCAGCTGTCCAAACTGTGATCACAAAAGTCAATTTAAAGTTAACTTTGCTAATTCTGATGTCACAACAGAAAGCCTTAGTAAGCTCTGAAGTACACAATATGGATAGAAGCGTGAGAAAAGTCAGTATGGTGTGGAAAATGATGAAAAAAATTAACTACTCTCCTGCACAAAATGTGCACAATCTGACCCCCCCAAAAAAAAAAAAACCCCAGAAACCAAAACCAAGAAACAGGTGCCTTCTTTAGGGCTCTGACCTGATTTCCAAGAAGTCCGAATGAGCATGGTGGGTGGGGGGAGGGATGGGTATGGCTAATGAGGTGGAAAAAGAGACGGGACTGGGGGAGGGATGGGGAAGAAGAGAGACTGAGAACACAGTTAAACACGCCTTGCTTTCATTCTTGGCTCCCATGGACACAGCCCAGACTAAGCACTGTGGGCCCCACTAGGGGACGGCTGGAAGCTGGCAGGCTTCCTCAATTCACAGAGCTATTTAGAGCTCTGGGATTGGTGCCCATGTCCAGGGAGCTAGCATTCCTACCCAGCGGAGGTGGCATGGGAGACAGCTTTAAGTGTATTCAACACTCTCCCTCCCCCACGGCCTCTCCCTCTGCACTCCCCAACACCAAACTCCTACATTTCTTGAAGAAAAACAAGCTCATTCATCCAGATCAGGCTGACATAGCAAAAGATACAAGCAGCATTCTCATGGTGAGAACTCTGGGTTTGTAGGTAAGTGCTACTCCCCTGTCCTTTGGTTAAAGTTTAGTCTACAATTTAGACTATAAAGCAAGCTGTCTTAAAATGTCTTTTTTGGTCCAGACCTTATCCTCCCTTTCAACACTAAGCTTTTTCCTGCATTACTATCACCAAAGCTCCTTCAAGAGCAATCCATTTATATCCTGGGCACATACTGTGCTCCTAGCTCTGAAATAAGTATCATGAAGAACTCAAAGAAGAGGAAGGTGTGTCCTGCCTATGCGTGTGATAGAGTTGCCAGGAGGAGGATGCCAGCATGGGCTTGGCCATCGGGATACCGGAAGTGCAGAGAGGACCAGAGCTCTGAGAAGATGGGTGAGGGTGTCCAACCCAACTGTTCTCACCCCAGCTGCCCAGACTGCTGGTGTGGGATGCCTGCACTGTTTTGTAACCAGTAGGGTCCTACTCTTCAGAGTTGATGTGGAATTATTAGACTCTATAGTAACAAATCGGAAAGCCCCTTAGGGGTAGGAACTATGACTCAGTCACCACTACCGGCAGCACTTAGCATAGCACCTGGGGCAATAGGCTACAGGCTGCGTGGACCCATTCATGTGTGAATCCCAGAGAATGGCTTGGCCCTAAGTCCCAGATCCTTTCCAGACCCTTGAGCAGGCTTTCTGGAAGCCTTGAAGGAATAGTGGAAGAGACTCTCTTATTGGGTGAATAATGCCTTATGTAAGTAAAGGGTTTCTATTTTTTTCCCAAAGAGCTGTCCGTATGCTTGACCCCTACGGCAATCTGACTGGGGTTATGTGAGGGGCCTCGCATTTATCACTATTTTATTGGCAAGGACACTGAGCCTCAGAGGAAAAATTTTCCCCTGCATCGTCTGCATCGCTGTAGGAATTCATTAGTATAGGGCAAAATTTCCCAATAGTGTGCCTTCATCTGACTGGATAGCTGTCGCTTCAGAAACACAGAATTCAAACACTGACCTGACTAAAAGCCAGGGGTCAGGGGCCCCCCATCTTGCTCTATCAGGTTAGTCGTGCCTGACAGAATCTTGCATTATTGTCTCTAGACCATGAAGAGGATGGAGAGGCCCATGGTCACGGGTCCTGTGTCTAAGCACTTCCACCTGGAGAGGAAGAGCTCCAGGCAGGCCGAAGCCAGACTCCGCCAGAGACTGCAGAGGCTGGAGCACATCTGTCTGAACCACATGAAGCTGCTGACCCGGGAGCAGAGGCAGCTCCAGAAAGAACTGCAGCGGTTACAACAAGGTGAGGCCTCCGGGGTGGGGAGCAGGCGGGGTGGCCAGCTACCGCCTGAGTGAGGCCAGAGTGACACCCCACCTCAGGACAAGGGCTCTTTCAGAGACCTGGCTACCAAGAAAGCAAGAACTTAACCTGACGTGGATTTTTAGGCGGCCTGCCCTCCTTCCTCCCCGGGTTACACAGTTCGCTGCAGCAGCACATCAGCAAGCCTTTTCGAGCTCATACTTCTCAGGCTTCCAGTCACTTCTGTGTTTCAAATGAGCTCTCTCTCTTGCTTAAGTCCTTTGTTTCCTTCTTACCTTGTTTTTCATTCTGCTTTCCTGTCACTGTATCTGGGTGAATTTGGTTTCATGTCTATGCCTGGTCAACAGCCATTGATTGAGCAACTGTTTAATGTGTCAGTCCCCTTAAGAAAGGGATGTTAAAAAAAAAAAAAAAAGATCCCCAGGATTAGCAACCACAGAGCAACATCCTCAGGCTGATAGATGCCCTCCGATGGGCTGGGCAAGGAGCACTGGGCCATTTTCAATGCTCGCCCATGAGACTGGGGCCCTTCCTGCCTTTTGTGTGACATGAACTTCTCAGCCACCCTCCTTGTACTTTAATGTGTGTTCACACTAGAGCCTGCAGATTTTGCTCAGATTGGAAAATTCCAAAGGAGTAATTGTGGTATATCGGTTCTGTGTTTTCTTTGACTCTGTAAGTCAAAGCGCAAATATTTCTGTTGTTTAACGAAAGAGGCCTCTTTACCTGTAAGCCGTGTGCTCATCTTCTTTATAATAATGTTCTTCCATAAAACCTCCTGTCTCCAAAGAATAACCCTTTCCAAATGTACACATCACTTAGAAGACTATCCAATAAACGGAGATAAGTAGTAGTTAAGTAGCAATAACAAGAACAATGGAACTAACCTCAAAAGCTAGTTTCCAGTTAGTAGCTATGATCATCACGGGGCCAAGGACTACACAGTGGTGTCCAGAATCTCAGACCCTCCAGAGCAGTCTACACCATTCAATAAAAACTGGGAAAGAACCCCCCCTCCACCCCATTCAATGATCCCATTAAAACATGGCAGCTAAGAACACAGACTCTGGACCCAGACTGTCAGGGTTGAAATCCTGACTCTCATTTACTAGCTGTGAGGCCTTGGGGGGCTTCCTGGACCAGCCTGTGCCTCACTTTCCTCCAGTGTAACACGGAAATGATGTTCCCCACCTCGTGAGGTTAGCTGAGGATTCAGCAAGCACTTGGGACAGTACCTAAGCACGAAAGAAGTGTTATGTGTTTACTCTTATCACTTAATCAATGGATTAATCAATCCATCAAGAAAAGATGGTTACAGGACTTAAACTTTTCTACTGCTATGTTAAAAACTGACATAGTTGTACAGTTTGCAGAAACGACATCCATCATTAAAATAATCTGATTTTGATATTACTTCAAAATTCAGCCTAGAAAGGATCCACCCCAGCTCTGCAAAACTGCAGCCCCTTCTCACTGAAGGCAGGTGCCGGAACTCGGAAGCTCTGAAAATGCTGGAGCATGTTCCGGAGGAAAGCCAGGTGTCGTGATTCGACATAAACTTGTTTAGGTCTACACGGCTAATATATGGACACAAGAACAAAGAGTGATGTCCAAACAGCTGGCCTGGGAATCATTTCTAACCCGCAGCTTTGGGCCTAAAAGATAACTCTAAGCAAGTGGCTGAACTTCTCTGTTTTCCATTTCCATTTAATAAATGGTTAAAACAAATTAGAATGATACCTACTTTCACGGAGGGGGGCAGGGAAGGTATGCAAGAGGCCAGGCCGAGGTCGGTGGCTGTCCTGGCTGAGTAGATGTTTGCCTCAGTGACAGGTGGTGTGGGAAGAGTCTGGACCAGGAGGCAAAGAACTGATTCAGGGGCCTCTATCTCTACGTCCTTTAGAAAGTCACATTCTTTCTGAGCCTCAGACTTCTTGATAGTAAAATTAAGGGAAAGAGGGAAAAAAATAAGGAAAAGGGGAAGAAATAATATATATTAAGTCTCGATATTTATCAGGCACTGTACTAGGCAATATTTCCCCATGATTCATTTACTGAAATGCTACTGGGCTTCAGCCACATGCCAGTCGGTAGACGGGCTAACATGCGTATTCCCAGTCCTCATCTGTAGAGACGTGGATCAGCAGTTTGGAAGTAGGCTCAAAAACCTGCATTTTAACTGAGCTGATACTAAGGCAGATTATTGTAGGACAGCTGTGCTGTGGACCAGACTGTACAAAACACTTTTGTAGCTACTCCGATCGACGCAGGAATGTAAATATGAAAACACGTGGTCCCTCCAGATGCTCACGTTTAAACCGGAAGGGAGCCATACTTGTGAAAATTATGATAGAAAATGCTAATTGCTAAATTAGAGTTGTTTCCAAAGGAGGGCAGGAACATAAGGAGATCCCCGTCTACCAAAGGGCCTCAGGTAAGATCTCCCAAAAGAGGCAGTGTGTATGCACAATCTTAGAGGAGAATGGGGGTGGGGGGAGTGCATTTTGTCATGAGGACCCGTGGAACGAGGCCACTCCTGGCAGAAGGAACAGTATGTACGCGGTGCGCACACAAGCATGGCTTGCTTCGAGTCCAGCACTGAGGAGGGTAACGGGCGCGGAGAAGGTGAAGCACCGTGTGGAGGCGAAGTGGTGGGGGCGGTGTCTCCGATCATGAAGCATTTCATAGGTCTTGCAAAAGAATTTAGATTTCACCCTATAGGGTCTGGGAGTGGGGAGACTGCATGTTCACTCTCGCTGCAACGTTAAAGGGAATTCCCAAGTTCAGCCTTAAACTAGGGAACTGGCCATGTGAGGAAAAACTAGTATTTTGAGATATTTAGAAAGTAGAATTGTCAGAGCTTTGTGATTAATGATATATGTCCAGGGGGAAATAAAACCAGCGTCAAGAGTATACTGCCTGGCACAAAGGAGGCATTCAGACATCCTTGTTGAGCTGGGGAGCTGCATGCATGTAGGTAAAATGCCTCTGCAAGGGAACACGGGAGAAAGATCAAGTTCCAGAGGAAAGTGATGTTCTTTTCCAAGCTTGTTGGCTCAATTGGTCAACAGAATGGCCTGGCCGGGAGAAGTAGCTTCAAATCTCTTGGTTTATAGGAAACAGATGAAGTTCTTACATGGATAAGACACACACACACACACACACACACACGCACACACACACACACTCAAGGAAATAACAGAGGAAGCAGGGCTCACAAAAGACTGTCTCTTGTCTTGACGACCTCGCAAAGAAGTGTGAGATGAATCAGTATTAGGAGTGGAATGGGATTTCTAGTCCTCTTATCCGGTCATATTCCCTCTGCCTGGTGCCTGCCCGCTCCAGCGCAGATCCAGGGAACTCACTCCCAAACCAGCACAAGGCTTCCAACCCCTAGGGACCAATTCGTGAGGTGTCTTGAAAACCAGCTGGGTCCTCCACTGCAGCCATGACTACAAGATGCTGAAACATTTACTCAAAGAGTGAAAAACCCACTTCATTGTAGCCGGCAGTTACAACTCACGGTTGGGGCATGTAGGAGGGCACATAATTGAGGTGAAGGAAACAATAGGGCACCATCTCTGGGTATCGCTCACACCCAGTTATTTTGTCTTGAAAACACCAGGCTTGCCAAATAAAACATGCAAACAAAACCTCCCTGGGCCTCCCACCAGTTTCAACCTCTGATCTCAGTGTTTCTACATCCTTGTCAACATGTTCTAGGTCAACGCTGGGGAACTGCTGTCAGTTCTTCTGTCTTCATCCAGCATGCCAGATCGGCCTGCTGTCAACGTGGTCTGAGGGTGTTCACATGTTGGATCGCTGCCCAGAGAACCCGTTGCTGGTCCAGCATCCCTTCCCTCCTCCTCTTACTAGGTTAGTTTGTAGGGCTTTCGTAAGGGAGAACCACTAACTGGGTGGCTTACTTACTGCCTCACAGTTCTGGAGGCTACAAGTCCAAGATCAAGGTGTCTGGATGGTTGCTTCCTTCTGAGGCTGTGAGGGAAGGACTTCTTTCAGGCCTTTCTCAGAGTGTCGATGGCTATCTTTCCCCTACATCCCTTCACACTGCCCTCCCTCTATCTGCGTCTCTGCGTCCAAATTTCCCCTTTTGATAAGGACACCAGTCATGGATTAGGGCTTCCCCCTAATGACCTCCTCTTAACTTGGCCTATCTCTGTAAAGGCCCTATCTCCAAATAAGGTCACATTCTGAGGTGCTGTGGGGTTAGGACTTCAATATATGACACTCAGAGAAGACAGAATTCAACCCATAACACTTATTCATTAACTCAAAGCAGATATTATCAAGAAAAAGCTCTCCTCTTATTTGGGGAGTGGAATTCAGAAGAGACCAGAAGATGTCCTTGTGCCCTTACCGCCAGGAGAACAGAAGCATGGAGTTCTACAGGCTAATAAAGTTAGGTAAGAAAATTCTTACTAAACTCATGGAGACGCCATTGAATCCCTCTTCCCAACTGACCTCCCTAAATCATCCTCTGCCTGCAAAAATGCTGCCTTTCCTCCTTAAGCAATGAAACACCTCCCCATATTGTGACCAACCCCTTCTCAGCCACTGCATGACCTCCGCTGATACCATACTGAAGGGGAACATGGTTGAACAACTGGGGAATTCAAAATAGGGGGCTTTTTGTTGTTTTTCAGAGATTTTCTTCTTTTTACCTCCTTCCCCAGAGCACTGGCCACCAATATGACCCAAGAAATATATAAAACCAAGTCCCAGATGCCTCCTTTCCGTCACGCTGGCCTAAAGGACTCCGTGAAAAGAAAAGAACAGGCACTGTCTCAAAATTACAAAGCTTCCCACTTCAGAGCAGAAAAGCCATAAGCCCTACAGAAAGATTGTCTAAGCCCCCCAAGGGGCAAAGACTCCAACAAGGGCATCACTATTCTGTGTCAAGATCAAGATGTCCCCATCAACACCCTAGACCAAGGCCCTGGTTCCAGCCCAGCTGGTGAGAGTGGAAAAGCACACACTGGCGAGGCCAGATCAAAGGATGCCAGCCTAAAGCCAGACCCCAATGCTGGGAGACGGTCCCCTGAGTCCCAGGGAATGCGCAGAAAATCTGAAAGATGAGCCCGTAACACCTACCTTCTCAGAGCTGTTTGTGAAGGTCAGAAACGCCCACTACCTATGGCACAGGGTTCCCCCTGAGTCTGACAGATTGCTTAGTATCGGGGAGATATTTGGGCACAAGGAACCCTTCCAGCCAGGAGGACAGCATGGGCTTCCTTCATCTCTAACCACCTAGCATAACCTCACAAGAACATCTATTGTACTTGCTAAAAAGATGCGTGCCTCAAGTAACTGCAGTAAGTCGTGTGTGTGTGTGTGTACATATACACATACATGTGTGTACACACATATGTGTGTATATGTGTGTATATACGTGTGTGTACATATACACATACGTGTGTGTATACATGTGTGTATATACGTGTGTGTACATATACACACACGTGTGTGCATACATGTGTGTATATGTGTGTATATACGTGTGTGTATACACATGCGTGTGTGCATATATATGTGTGTATACGTGTGTGTATATACGTGTGTGTACATATACACATACGTGTGCATATACATATGTGTGTATACGTGTGTGTACATATGTGTGTACATATACACATGTGTGTATATACATGTGTGTGTACGTGTGTATATACGTGTGTACATATACATATGCGTGTGTGTATATACATATGTGTGTATACGTGTGTGTGTACATAAACACATACGTGTGTATATACATATGTGTGTATACGTGTGTATATACGTGTGTGTACATATACACATGCATGTGTACATATACACATGTGTGTATACGTGCATGTATACACGTGTGTGCATATACACATACGTGTGTGTATATACATATGTGTGTATACGTGTGTATATACGTGTGTGTGCATGTACACATATGTGTGTATACGTGTGTGTACGTGTGTGTACATATACACATACGTGTGTATATACATGCGTGTATATGTGTGTACGTGTGTGTACATATACACATACGTGTGTATATACATATGTGTGTATACGTGTGTGTGTATATACGTGTGTGTGTGTGTGTGTCAATTTTATTTCAAACCCTCAGGTTTCTCTTTTTTTCCCTTTTACGGGGATATAATCTTTCACTGAATGAGCAATACAAGTATATGAGAAATGAGGGGAGAGATGAGTCTTCTGAAAACACTTTAAGGGGGGGGGGTGCACATGTTGCTGATGTCAGCAGAACGAGGAATCTATACTGAGGACTTTTCCTGAAAGGAGAACTATGAAGGGTCCTGCTTACATTGGCGCCCCCCTTTTCCTATATGAGGTTCTTATGGTGCCACCTCCTGGCCAAAGGACAGAGCTCGTCTTCACCTATAACACAGTGGGGACAGGAATGCAGCTGGAAATAGGTATCCTCATAGGTTCTGTAAATAAAACCTGCTCACCCACCGAAGTCCATCCTTCCTTCAGTCTGCCCTTCCTTCCTTCCGTCCTTCCTTCCTTCCTTCCTCCTTCCTCCCTCCTTCCTTCCTTCCTTCCTTCCTTCCTTCCTTCCTTCCTTCCTTCCTTCCTTCCTTCTTTCCCGGGTGGCTCCACTTCAGTTTTCTCATTCCTGCTTTCCACCTGCTCCTATCACACTTTTTGGATCCTAATAAAAGAATAAATAAACAATTTACATCATTTCCTCTAACATTTCCCCCCAAGAAGCAAAGCAACCAACGAAGGCAGGCCGGAGTGACAAAACTGATTCACGGACACTTCATTTATTCACACTGGCCCGTGACTGGGCTAGCAGGGACAGGGTCCCTCGGTGTAGAGAAGCCACTGCAAACTGCCCCAGCCCTTTATTATGTGTCCTTCCTCTTTGTCTGCTGCTTAAACCCCATCTGTCTCCATTACGATCACACTCCACGGGTGAGTTTTCAAAATGATTTATCCCGCTTCTCTGTGGGCCTTTGCTCTGGGCCAGCCACTGAAGGACGCGACCATCGCCAAGGCAGCTGGAAGCATGGCCTCGGTGTGCGCCCCTGCTCCACGCACACCATCAAACCCCCCACTCCACGTACACCCCTGTCTTGTGAACTCGAAAAATAAACATTCGGCATGGTCCTCACCATAATTGTGCTTGTGTCTTCATACATCAGACAGGCCCAGATCTGTCTGTGCTCCCTACTCCAATATTTTATCCCCTCTATCTCAAATGACAGGTCCCTAGTTGCCACAAAATTGTGCATTTATAAATCTTCTAACCACACAGATTTTCTATTCTTATCATTGAGTCCAATACATTTTCCTTCTTCGATACAATAGACACGCTACTTTCATTGGCACAGCTCAACACAGTCAAGCAGAAAGCTGCTGTCGGGGGCCTTTGCTGCCTAATTCATTTCGTTCTAAAAGACAGTTCGAAGCCCTTATCTTCACAAGGCCTACTGAGCTCCAGGATGGAACGCAGCCAGTCAGCTTAACGTCATTCATTCCTACCTGGTCCCAACTGAGGATAAGTGTGCTCCCCAAAAGACACAGGGCAGTGTCCAGAGACAGTTTTGGTTGTCACAAGCCGGGTGAGGGGGTGAAAACACCCCGACCTATATACCACTGCACTAAATCTTGGCAAAAGCCTCTGAAAGGTAGGAAATCAGTGAGATAGTCATCTCCGTTTTACAGAAAAGAAAACTGAGGCTCATGATAAGCAGAATGACCCTCTCCAGACCAGAATGTGAACGAGGAAAAAAGGCCAGGCTCCTGCTTTCCTGCACTATCTTCTCTCTCCAAAAGCTGGAGTGGGCGGGAGGGTGTGACACAATGTCCAGTGGCTTATATCCTCATTTTCACTTTGAGATACTTTCTAACTCTCTAACTAAAAATCTTAAGCAATAACATTTAAAATGATGAAAAGGAAACATTCAGACTTCAATTTTGAGGGAACAAGACATTTTTTGACTACATTCATCATTTCCTCAGAGATGTATTGAGGACAATGTCTTCTCCGTTTACCCCCTGGGAAGGAAAAAGGGGCTTTCACCTTGCTACCCGAGCCTATCAGGCGGGCAGGGAAGCCACGCCTCACCAGTAGGCAGAGGCATCTGGGAACGCTGCAGTGGCCGCTCAGCCTCTCGCCCAGGGTCCTGAAGTTATGAGGCTGCTGAGAGTGACCCCAAAGGTTCCCACAACCCTCAGTGATCGGGTAAGGTGCTACCAGTAACTCCGGAACAACAGCCGCTCTGAGGGTGAAGGCAAGGCGGAGGGAGGGGAACCTGGAGGCCTTGGCCCCCACCCCAAGAACCCAGGACAGAGAAGCCTCCGTCCCAACCAAGCAGACGTCAACAGTCCTACATTGCCAACAACAGCCCGCGTAGCTGGCTACAGAGAAACAAAGGGAAGCCAGAGACATGTGACCCCAGCCCTAGCCCAGCCCTGCGCAGGTGTTCAGACGAGGAGGGAGACGATGGGGAGGCGGGGGCTCAGGCTTGCACAGAGCCCAAGCTACACTGGGGTGGGGAAGAAGGCCTTTAAACTGGACAAGGACCCTAAGTAATAATACCTCATGTGGATGAAGAATGTCTACCAGAAATAAAAGTGGTAAAACAGAAGGGACTGGGAGGTGTTGGCTCGGACTGAGAGAGTATTAAGCGAGGTTGGTCGCCGTTCCCAGGAGAGAAGTTCCCGCCCCATGGTTACACCTCACGGAGCTGGGATTTCTCAGTCGGATCTATAAGGAGCGGCATGGTGCTGAGAAACTTCCAGTACGAGGAATATGGGTGCTGATTATACATCCTTATCTCAGATGCGGATATGGCCCACCTGAGATTTATAGGAGAAAAGGTTTTTTCCTAATTAGATGTTCTATGAACTAGATGCCAGTTCTCCCATCTTCCCACCAGTGCTGTGACTGCGCTGCTGTTCTGGGTCCCAGTAGCCAGCACCACCGAGAAACTGTGGATGAAATTTAACGTCATTAGTTCAATGACTTTGAATTGGTCTGGTTTAATTCCATTCAAGCTGTACCATGAAGCAGGGCAAGGAAGAAACCTTCCCGGTTAAAGGAAAACACAGACAAATACACTATAAAGACTCCAAACGCACTTAACCCACATGTTGCTTGGAATCAAACACAATACTAGCATGGAGCTTCTCAACTCAAAATCATTTCTAATAAAATATTATTCCAAAAGTGTGTGATAGAGAGAAAATGTATGTGAGCTATATAGAAAGATATTTAATTATGCAATTCACTACTGGGAAGTTTGTGCACACTCTTGCTGAGGTCTGACCCGCAGGGAGCCGCAGGAAGTGAGAAGCGGGTGCCTGTTTCCCTCTCAGCTTAAGCTCTAGCAACTAGGACGGTATGAGTAGAACAATGAACGATTGCAACAGTTATTTCAATACTATTGCATCAAAGATTAGGCAGAATTTTGTAGACTATGTATAAGAATTCATATTTGAATGCTATTTTTCCTAAAGAATTTCCCTTCCTTTTTTAGGGGGTCTGCACTCGCACACGCACACACACACACTCTTCTAACCCAGTGCCCCATGGTCTCTGGTGCTGGTTCACCACAGGCACTGCCACCAACGTCATCGCAGTGTTTGGCGTGCACGTGGGAGCTGACGACGTTCCAAGGAGCTTCAGCCTCAGTGTCAAATGGGAGATGTGAATCGTTGCCCTAATACGTGTTTCACATTCTAGCAAATTTGGGAACATTTTTCAGCAGTGCCTTCATTCAGGTCCATTTGGAAATGGAAGCAAAAATAGATATAACTTGGGTCTTGAAGGAAGAGGAGATTCATAAAATTTGGGTTAAAAAGGAAGGCATTTAACATGTATAGGAAGAGAGTGAAAAGCTATGGATGGAAGGAGACCAGCAAGCGAGGGCTCCTCTAGGAATTACTGGCTACTTGAAGACATGTGATCTCATGGTCCCAACTCTGTCCCTTACCAAGCCAACTGGGACCCTCATAAGTGGAAAAGCTGACAGATCTGAGCTTTGCTGCCCCCATTGCCCCTGTCCTTGGGCAGAAGCTAGCTGCTGGTGGTCAGGACCCAAGAAGAAGTAAGCCCCTTACAAGCCCCTAAAATCAAAACTCTTTCATAATTACCTGAGCAACTATAAGATAATTTTTTCTCCTATTATAACAACTGATTCTCAACGGACATTCCTTTAGTATAGAAAACAAGCAATAATTGTCCATCCATGTCCTATACTTTTGCCTCAGAGCCAGCCCTGCAAGGTTGTAAATAATTCACACTCAGGAGAACACGCTTTCTGAAATCTGACTCAGAGTGATCAGAATCCCTAGGTTGAAGAGTTCCATGACTCACCCCTACTTTACTGTTTAATCCTAATTATCATGAAAAAGAAAATAAACAAGCCTGTGTTCGGTAACATAGAAATAACCATCTTGTTTATACTGGTCATCTTGGAGTTTTTCCACAGGATATTGGAGTTGGTAAAGGCTTTGGAGATGAACCAGCTTAGGTTCAGTCCAGAGGTATGAAATGATTTTTTCAAAACAAACAGAAAATGAAAATACTTGCTTTCAGTGAATTTCCCACCAGTGACGTTGATCTAGACTTGAAAGTCTGTTCACTCTTTGTAAACCAATGACCTTCCCTAGTGGGGAAGGCAGTAGGTTTGAGCATGTAAACTTGAGAGCCAGGAGTTGATTATTAGACGACTATGATTTCCCAGAGGGTATTCCCGCAGATGCCGCAAAGTGCTACAGGAAAAAAGGACTCTGGGTTAAACTAAGTCTGGAGACACACAGATAACCAACAGACACATGAAAAAATGTTCCACATCACTTGGCAGCAGGGAAATACAAACCAAAACCACAATGAGATACCACCTCAAACCTGTCAGAATGGCTAAAATTAACAAGTCAGGAAACGACAGATGTTGGCGAGGATGCAGAGAAAGGGGAACCTTCTTACACTCTTGGTGGGAATACAGGCTGCTGCAGCCGCTCTGGAAAACAGTACGGAGGTTCCTCCAGAAGTTGAAAATAGAGCTACCCTACCACCCAGCAATTGCACTACTGGGTATTTACCCCAAAGATACAAATGGAGTGATCTGAAGGGGCACCTGCACCCCAATGTTTATAGCAGCAATGTCCACAATAGCCAAACTCTGGAAAGAGCCCAGACATCCATCTACAGATGAATGAATGAATGAATGAATGAATATATATACACACACACACACACACACACACACACACACACATAGAGAGAGAGAGAGAGAGAATACTACTCAGCCATCAAAAAGAATGAAATCTTGCCATTTGCAAGGACGTGGATAGAACTAGAGAGTATTATGGTAAGTGAAATTAGTCAGTAAGATAAAGGCAAATACCATGTGATTTCACTCCTATCTGGAATTTAAGAAAAAAAACAGATGAACATAGGGGAAGGGAAGAAAAAATAAGATGAAAACAGAGAAGGAGGCAAACCATAAGAGACTCTTAACTCTAGGAAACAAACTGAGGGTTGCTGGAGGGAGGTGAGTGGGGGGATGGGGTAACTGGGTGATGGGCATTAAGGAGGGCACTTGATGTAATGAGTGCTGGGTGTTGTATGCAGCTGATGAATCATAAATTCTACTCCTGAAACTGATAATACAGTACATGTTAACTAAATTGAACGTAATAAAAAAATGTTTGGGGAAACATGGGTTAAACAATGAAAACAAATCTGTCTCCTGGGGACTTTCTAAACCTTTAATATGCTAAGTTTATGATGAATGTCTGGGGAGAAGTTATGTCATGCTGAATTCCCCTAAATAATATGACCATGACATTTTCATGCATAAATCATCTTCAAAGACTACAATAATTCACTAATCACACCCTAGAAACATTGTCTCGTAATAAAAACTAGATTAGGAGAGGTTTTTTTTCTCATGTAGTTCAAATAGTCAGCAAAGATCTTACAAATTCCAGATGGCAATAGCAGGAATGACACTTTTCACAGAGAATATTTTCCTCATTTTCCTTTTAGGTGTTCCCGCATGCACACACACACACAGACACACACACACACACAGACATGTGACAATAACCTCACTCAAAAATTTTCTTAGGGTAAAATGACAAAACTGGTTAGAAGGTGAGGTAATGTTTGTGGCTGTTTCAGCCACTTTATATAGGTTACATATGTTCGGAGGTAATCTTTGCTTCATTTCACAGATGAGAAATCTGAATTCAGAGGTCCCGCTGGATCCTACACAGGCCATAAATACAGAGCTGGGATCCAGCCTTCTCTGTCTACCTCCAAAGCCCCTGCTCTCCCCACATCACACCACCTTGCTTACTTCCATCTGAAAGTTCAACAACAACAGAAATTGCTAACACCAAGCACTGGGCGAGGGGCTCCCACACAGGCCCTTATCTCAAGGAGTTTGCTGTTGAGGGGAATAAAGAGACCCAAAGATGAATTCAATTAAAACTGACATTGTAGGGGCCTTGGTTTTGGCTCAGGTCATGGGATCAAGCCCCACATCAGGCTCCATGCTCAGCATGGCGTCTGCTTAAGTTTCTCTCTCCCTCTCCCTCTGCTCCTCCCCACCTCTCTCTAAAATAAATAAATAAATCTTAAAAAAACAAAATAAAATAAATGGCTGTCTATTCTCTAACACCTACTCTACCCCAAATGATCAAATAAAACCAGCCATGGTAATTCTATTCTGCCTGCCAGGAACTCATTCAGGAAAGGGCATGTGGCTCAGCTGCTGACGATCAGACATGAGGAGAAGTCAACCAAGGGCTCTGGGCCAGGTCTTCCCATTCCCAGGAAGTCAACACAGAGAAAATGGTTGTGCTCATCTTTTAGACACTGTCATATCTGCCTGTGATTCCCTGACCTGTAGCCATCCTGCTGCAGACTGAGGAGGAAGCCCAGGCAGTAATGAGCCGTAGGCAGAGCAGGAGAAGTAGGTAGAGGGCAGATCATTAAAGGCTTTATGTTTTGGGGACTATATAATTTACATCCAACCTGGAGCACTTCTGAGAATGAGAAGGGAGGCTACGAATAAATAAGCTGAGTTAACAGGAACAAAATAGACAGATCTTCTTACATCCCATGCTAAGGAGCGTGGCCTTGCCTGGGTCTGGCCACTTCATGACTTTGAGGGAAAGAAACGTTGTAGCCCCGTCGCCAGCCAAGATACACCTTTCTGGCCACAGTGGTGAGAAGAGGTTCATGGGACAGGATGAGAATTGGGACAAAACTGGAGGCATGGTCCATATAAGAGAGGTTGAAGGACTGGATGAGCGCAGGGCGTAGAGATGAAGAGAATGACAAATGTTTAGGAGGAAAAGAGGAGAGCCAGGTGGTTGAGTAGATGTGAAGGGAGAAGGTAAGATAGCACTGAGATGGACTCCAGTTCCTGGCTTGGACATCTACATGAAGGATGATGTCACTTTCCAGGACTGGGGCCACATGAGGGGTGCAGTCCTCACCTCTCCCTGGGAAAAGCCCAGGTGGCCAACCTCTAAAGCCCGGGGGAGGCTGAGCATAGCTGGACCCGCTGACTAGGCTTGTGAATGAGGTGGCATCTTGATGGGAATCATAGGAAGGAAATTAGAGGTGGGGGAATTGTTTATTCTGGCAAAGATGAAGAAAGAAAGAAAAATTTGAGGGAACAGAATCCATTAGTGGCTCACCTAATGGCCATCAACAAGAAAAGATTGAGGACAACCTATTGTAATGTGTCTGTGGCCCAGGAGACATCGAGGAGACAAAATCTTGCCCCGTGCCTGGATTTTAGATCACACCCATGCTGTGGCTCCAGTCCGATCACTCTCTTTCTCCCAAGAATCAATCTCTCTCCCTCATTCTCTCTCCTTGTGATCGGATCAGTTTTAATACAACTAGGGGGCCCGACATTTATGAAGCATTCCAACACCCGGCCAAGATAACAGATGCAATGTTGTGGCTTCTGGCCAGGGAACAAAACACCCACTGCCCTATTGCTTGAGAACTCGGTAATTCATTCATCTAACGAATATCCCTCCTGAGCACCTGAGCACCGTGATGCGTTAGGTCCGTCCTTTCGTTACAAAAGAAGCGAGGCCTCCGTTCATGCCTGCGAATCTAATCCAATAAAGACATCTGATAGGCTGATGTTTGTCCGGAAAACACACCCCTCTCTCTCTCCTCCCAGTTTCCCTTCCAAATCGATGACCTCACGGCATACTTCACAAGAGCCAAAAGGGCAAAAAATGAAGAAGCTAACTGACGTAAGCCTTGAGTGGGACCACAGAAAAACAACACACAGGTTTTGCAGGCTAACAATGAGTTTTTCTGTAGAGAGCCTTTTTTTTTTTTTTTTTTTTTGCAAAATACCTCTGGAGTCTAAGAAGACTTTCTCTCTTTCTCTACACCACCTTCGGGGCCTTCAGAACACCAGCGTCTACTGCAAACTATGAGAGCTGGTGGAGCTCTAAGTCAGAGCAGCTCTAGGACGACCTCAAAAGTAGTTCACCTCTTAAAAAAAAAAAAAGTAGTTCACCTCTTAGGGGAAAAGGACTTTCAGCTAATCATGGCTCTCCTTATTTGGCCGTTCATTCAACATGTATTTATTGTCTACTGTATATAAAGTTCCGGTCCCAGGTGTTGAGAACGCAGAAAACATGCATATATAACCCTCCCTCTGGGAGCATTTACTCTGGCAGGGGAGCCAAACAATAAGAAAATGATTATTCCATTAATTTTTTAATCGTATGAGTGCTAACACATTACAGGTGCTAAGAAAGTCTACAACAGGGTGCCTGACCTCGTCTGGAGAGACAGGGAAGGCTTCTTTGAGGGCCAATGGGTAAGCTGAGACCTGATGAGAAAGGAGAAGTCAGCAAGGTGAAAGGCGGGGGGAAGCGGGCAGGTGAGTGTCTAGAAAGAAAATGAAACCTGAGCAAAGGTCTTTAGATAAGAAGAAGCATGGGGTTCAGGGCTCCTGAAGGAGGAAGAGTGTGGCTGGAGCTTAGAGAGAAGAGGCGGAGAAAGGGCTGTAGAAGAGGCAGGGGCCTCACTCCTAAAAGTTTTCAGTTAAACAATGTTCACATAACTTACAGCGGACCCTTGACAACACAGGTTTGAGCTGCGCAGGTCGCCTTATAAGGGGATTTTCTCTTCCTGATGATTTTCTTAACATTTTCTATTCTCTAGCTTATTTTACTGTAAGAATACAGTATATAATACATTTAACATATCAAATGTATGTCAGTCAACTGTTTTAGTTATGGGTAGGGCTTTCGGTCAACAGTAGGCTATCGGTAGTTACGTATTTGGGGAGTCAACGTTATACACGGATTTTCGACTGCTCAGGGGAAGGTGGGGGTCAGTCGATACCCCTAACCCATGTGTTGTTTGTTCAAGGGTCAGCTGTACTTTGGGGGGATTGATATCATCGTTTCAAAGGCCTTCAGTAGTGCTGGGATGCTGGCGAGTGGACTGGGAGACTCCCACTTTTGCTGGAACAGGCACAACAAAAGAAGAAATAGGAACGTGTGTGACTCATACCTACCCAAGCCAAGGGAGTTGTGGCACTGTTCGCTGACATTGAACAACCTTACAAGTCTTTTATTCTTACATTTGTTATTTCTCCGGGGATTGCATGTACCTGGAAAGTAAGCCAGAGGAAGGAAGTGGGACAGACTGCTGAGCACTGTCCTCGCGGACTATTTAAATGAAACAAAGTCCCATACAGCTGTCTCCTTCCCTCAGGCTTATGGAGTTTAACTCAGCACGCCCTGTGTCAACACAAGATACAAATCCCTAATCTCCTGGGACTTGAAAATGGGTTGGTAAGACATGGATCTAAACAGACCCCTCAACCATAACTAATTCAACATGTGTTCTAGACGTCGTTTGGCATAGAATTATTATTCGTCTAGTTTTCCTAATAAAACTGGAAACCAGATACATCCAAACCCGGGTTAGACAGCTAATAAAGGGCTAAGCCTTATGCTTACTAGAGCAGCTCGTCCCTTCCAAATTACCGAAGAGGACAGCAAACTGCATCTCTCACACAAGCTCAAACGCTGATGGGAGCACAGACATACATATGCTCAAGCATGTACGTTTATACATATGGAAATAGGCACATGAATATTCATTACCATATTTCATCTGACCCGGGATGCCATATTTTATGACATGCACCATTATTTTCTAGTAAGAAAGAAAAACATGCTGCCAATTAAACTGACATGCTGCTGACTGGAAGATGCATCACAATTTCAAAGAAGTTGAAATATGAAAATGGAAATTTTAGAACTGAAGAAACAAGGTCTATCTGAGTGTGTATATTGTGTGCGTGACACACACCTACTTTTTCTCATGTCTGTCACCTGCAAAAACCAAACATCATGTTAGAACCTGATGAGGGCTTGGGCGATAGCCTTCTGTTGCCCAGGTCATAAGAAATCAGGAAAAGATCACATCAGCTAAACATTTAGAGTATGCTGAAATCCCTTAATTCCCGCTGAAGTCCCACGCGACAGCACGAAGCCTTTCCAGACTGATCTCCCTTCCCATCACCGCTAGAACACCTGCCTTTGTACTCCACAATCCGAAACTCGATACAGAAAGTCTGGTTTTCACCTGTCACCATTTCTGTGTTTCAGTATTGTTTCAGGATAAAGGTCCCTGCAGTGTATGTGGGAGGGGGAGGGGTCACTGGGGAGCTCCTTTTCTATCTACCACCCCCCACCCCCACCCCACCTTTAGCAAGCACAGCCATAAATACCCATGCTCGTGACTTACTCTTGCAATGCTCTAAAATGCAAAATGTGTGTGCTCCCAATAGGATGCTGATTAGTATTCCTGGCGATTTTCAAAAGGGGAGAAAGCCTCATAAGAAAATCAATGTCAGATTTCTCCCTCAGACTATAAATTCGCCTTTTACTAAATCCTCTACTTTGTTTTACTCCAGCCAACAATTATAAAGTACTAGCTAGGAGCAGGCACTACTGAGCTAGTGTGGAAATGCAAAGAGAGGAGCTATGGCTCACTAGCCCTGTGCCGGATGAGGACCTGGGGCTGCTCCCAGAGAGCCTGCGGCAGGGGGACAGACACACAACGTGCAATTAGGACGCACCATGATCTTCTCAAATGACACAAGACAGGCTTGGCAAATAGGTTCTTTTCACGTGGACCATAGTAACAGCTGCTTTTAGGTGACAGTGTTAGGAAGGATTCTGAGGTCCTTGCGCTTATCAATGCATCTGTGCCACTGGAAGGTGTCCCTGCGAAGGAATTCACAAAAAGCACAGCTGAGCAAAGAGTGATAAGTCACTCACTAACAACTTGCAATATTTGGGTAGTTTAGCTAGGGTCATAAAGGCCTAACTTTTATTTAATCATTTTGTGGTTGAATCATGTATGTTCATTGTAGATTTCTAGAAAGTACAAAAATGTTATAGGGCAGGGGGAGGGCTAAAGTATATATACACAGTCCTACCAGTGAGAGCCAACACTGTTAATGTGTTAGCATGTTTCTTTCCAGTTGTTTTTTCTAAGCATTATCAGAAAGGAGAAGCATTACAACAAGAATAAAACAGAGAAGGCTTTTTAACCTTTTGGTTTCTATTAAAGGATAGACAACAGTCCCTGAAGTGTATCCACAGGTCATTCTTAACCCAAGACGCTCTCAAAAAAGGGATCTGTGCTTAGATGCATGTGGGATACACCTGTGTCCTGGGCTCGGGGAGGGACCCGTGGTAACACAGTATTAGCATAAAAAAGATCTTGGGAAGTTCCACAGTAAACAAATTCCTATGGAAAATTTCCCTTTTTCTTACTTTCTGTCTTCCTCCCTTCCTCCCACCCTCTTCCTCACTTCCCTCTCCCCTCTCCTTCCTTTCTTCCCTGCTTACTTGCTTTTATTACCAACTAGTATCTTGCAGCAGAATCACATTCCTACAGAACACACTTGGGAAATAGTTTCTCCGTTGATGGTCCCATATCCCCACATTTACAGGCTTCCCAGAGCCAGGCAGCCAACGTGAGAGAAGCAGGCCTATCTCCTGAGACAGGGAGTGCTAAAATGCTTGCAGGCACCTGGAACACTGCCTCAGAAAATCCCGTGCCCCCTCCCTGCCGAACAAGTATGTCAGATAAAAACCCTGCCAAGCAGCACCCACTGGAATTGGTAGGATAAAGTCAAAGTGAAGAACCAATAAACTTGGAAAACTCTTAAAACTTTCAATTTACATAACGATCTGCTTTCTTCCTTTCCCAAAGCTGAAACACATCTTCTATGATCCAAAGTGAATGCCTTTTTATAATTAAGACATACTTATTGGCCCACAGTATGATAGGCACCAGCAGCACGGACATGAAAGGAGGCAGAATTCCAAATGTCAGGTTGGCCATCACGGCCCCTGGGCAAACTGCAGGGGAGACAGGCCCTGAGGACACAGGGAGAGGTCCTGGGAGCATCTGGAGTCCTCAGATATCAAGTAAGTTGTTAGCATCTGCAAGATACCATCCTAAGTAAATGTTCCCTTAATTTTCTGTGAAAATGAAACTCTGGTTTAACGACCATGTACTGTGTGTCCACTGTATGAAAAGAGATTGGAATATGAATGAAAGTCCGTATTCCCCCAGAAACTTCTAGAATAAAAACATTGGCAGCTACCCTGTGCCTTTACCTACGAAATGGCTGGGGGATGGGCAGTGTTCCCAGAGGAAAAGCCATCACCTCCAGCCTGAGGTAGGAACTTCCAGCCCCAGAGAGCCTCACACGGAGAGGCCTTGCCTGGGTCCCCTCACTCCAGAAAGTTCTGCCCCTGTCATGAACATCTCAGTCTGCACAGAATCTATGCTGGCTTCTACTTATTTTATTTCCTATAAAGATCTTTGGGGATTGTTACCCACGGCAGAACTGCTTTGCTATCTGCTTTGCTATTTTATCTGGTTTAATTTTTGGTGATTTATTTTAACTACGGATAATTTCTCTTAAAAATATATTTATTACATGCAATCTTAATTTTAATTTATGTTAAATCTTAATTTTAAACAATTAGGATAATTATGTTATAGACTTATGTTATAGGATTCTACATAATTACGTTACATAGTAACTCTCATATGTAACCTTATAATAATTATTTTCAGTAACAAATTATTTTCATCTTAATTCTTTTCATCTTAATTTTATTCATTTAAGAGAGGACCAGAAAATGCCAATGTGTGGGAGGGAACCCATGTTTGGCCTATGCCCCAAATAAAAGAGGCCCACTGCCTCTCTTCCCTAGTCAGCAGGACAGAAAGAAGTCTGTTATTCCTTATAGCACAACTCCTTTCAAGCTCCTCATATGGTTAAGTAAGAAACTCATAATATCCTCTGGGGAAGGTCAGGTTAATAGCCTTAGACTCAACATCATGGCCCTTGGCGACTCATTATTTATTTATTATTTATTTTAATAAACACTAATACAGCAGTAGCTACTGTATGCCAGATACTGTCTAAGCATTTTATAAATATTGACCCAGAAGTTCCCCCAAAAAGAATAATGAGTCCTATCTCAAGGAGAGCTCAGGAGAGCTGAGAGAGCTGTGTTTCTTATTTTTAGAACTAACACACGAAGTCCCTAGGTGAGGGAATCCCAGAACTAACAATCAGGGTCTCCAACACATCAATCAATATTAGATGGAAAACAACAAAGCAGGAAGTCACAGCCTATCTGGGCCCCTCGTTATAATTTAATTACACCCACTGTTCTGACCCCTTCCAGAACTTTCTGGGAGCAAAAGTTTAGCTGGTGAACCCAGAGAAAACACCAAGAAGCAGTAGTTGGTGCTAGAAGAATGGTTCTTGACATGTGATCCAGGAAATTTGCTCAGAGAGCCCCTGAGGTGAAACTATTTCCTGTAGGAATGCATTATGGCCTTTCCCACTCTTTTCTCTTACGTGCGTATATCCAAAGTTTCCAAGCTCCATGACGTGGGGCCCCATGACATTGCTCAGAAGTTTCTAAACCTCTGGCCACCTCCATTGGCCCTCCTCGTGGAAGGAGGGGCGACTCCTAGGTGAGATTAAGCAAAGGGAATGAGCAGGTGCACTCAGCTCTTTTAGAGCCGGCTTGCCCACAAGCGGCATAGATTCTTCTCTTTCCTGCCCGCATACGTAAGGCAGGCTCTGCCACCAGAGGGAAGGCTGAAGACCTACGTCCACGCAGGGTGATCTCAGTTCACAGGGAAAGGACTCGGAAAACCTACTTTTAGCCTCAGGTCCAGTTTGGTCAGAAATAAAGTTAATCTGGGAATCCCTGTGTGCCTGATATTCAGACAGTGTGTGAACTGGAAGGGGAGGTGAGCAATGGCTTATTTATGCCTCAGACCCGAACGTGTGCCCTCAGGTAAGTAGTGTCCTCTCTGTGCCTTAGTCAGCTGCTCTGGAATAGGGAGATATTGGTAAGCTGCCTTGCAGGCTTATGAGCTTCTTACAGATAGAGAGTCCAGTACAGTGCCTTCGCAGATAACTATTGCTTTATTACCGTTCACGAGATAAGTGAGATGCCCTGGAGAGCTTCAGAATGCCCAAGAATGAGCTACATGTAAGTAGAGAGCCATGAACTCCTAGTCACTGCTCCAGAATGTTCCTTCATGCCAACTAGCCATACTTGGTTTCTACCTTGTCCTCATAGCAATTCTGCTCAAGTGGCTGTAATGTACTATCAGAAACTAGGGCGAATATTGGGTGGTCAGTCTCATAATCAGGAATTCAACAATAATAAAGAGACCCTTTCCCTGCCATTTCCATATCACTGAACAGGCTGCACCTGCTGGTCGAAGTCCTTATAGAAAGCCACACTCAGTCAGCAGTGTGTGTGGAAGAGCCGTAAGGCTCCTTTGTGGCCTTTGCTGTCGGGAGGTCAAGACTGAAGTGAGATGTCAAGGCACCACAGGGTGATGTCCAGATGAGTTGAGATGGATGGTCAAGGTGACAGAGGACATGATAAGGTGATACTGTGATTAGTAATAAGATACACACATTTGGCCGTCGTCCCCCATTCCTGGCACAGAGCTCCTAACATCCTCGGAATTTCCTAAGTGAAAGGCAAGAAGAAAGAACAGAATCTAGAGAGAGAAAGAGCCATGGCTGTAGCTATAGCTAGAAGAGGGTCCCTGGTTGGAGCGGTGGCCTTCAGTAACACAGAGCCTCTTCCCAACTTTGGCCCAGCAGGGAGGGACCCAGGAAGGAAATACTCCAACTTTCCTTTCCTCCATCTTGCCATCTCTATCTCTTCCTTCCAATGGCTAAAACCAACTGGAAACAAGATGGCGGGTGGTCGATCGTTGGTAATGACGGTGTGTCCAGCCACACAGCGAGTGGGTCTGGATGTGCATACAAACCACAAGGGCTAAGGAGTGCACCCCAGAGAACCCCAACATTTAGATTACACCCACTGTAATCTGGATGTCCAGGGGAAAAGGAGCTTGAGAAGGAACAACTGGCAAGGGAGGAGGACAATCAGGAAGCCATGGGAGAACGTGTTTCAATAAGGTAGCAGTGACCATGGTGTCAGTTGTTGCTGATGGCTCAGTTAAGGTGGAGACATTCCAAGTAGCAGTGAAGGTCTTTGCTGTGATGCTAGAGCTGTTCTGGCACAGGGGTGAGAGCGAAAGTCTGACTGAAGTGGATTTAAGAGAGAAAGGGAAGAGGAGCTTTGAAGATAGACATTCAGGACAGGTCTTCTGAGTTTTGCTACAGACCCGAGCAGAACAGTGGAGTAGTCCGTGGCGTGGGGCAATGGAGTAATAGCTTTTTGTTTGACTCATTTTTGTAAAGAAGGAAGACCCTGACACATTCATTCATTCATTCATTCCAGGTATGACTAACTTCCTATTCCATCCTGAAAAACAATCCAATTTTTGTAGCATCCCGGAGACTTTGAATCCTATTACAACCTCCATGCCTAGCAGCATTTCTCATAATAGAAATTCTCCTTTCATAATATGCAATGCCAGTTTCTACCTATTCATCCTCTTCCATGTCTCCTTATGTTTTGCCACCACTACTTCACACTTCAAGGACAAAACTAGGCAGAACAGTCACGCCAGTGAGTACAACCAGAATACTGAAGTTACCTTGAGAAGAGGTCAGAGAAAAATGCTCTCATGTTGGCGGAAGATTAAGCAGGATTCCAGCATTTAGTTATACATCGTGTAATCTCCAAGCTGTAAGTAAAACACCAACGTGGTATTGTTAGATGTGACTAGATAGACAAGATCACGTGCCCTCCCAAACCAGGGGAAAGCACTGTTCTCCTCAAAAGACGGCCAAAGGGGGTGACGCCCAGGATCGTCATGTTCAACAGTCTACCTTCCATCCAGAGATATTTGCGATTTCTTTTTTCTTTTTCTTTTTTTTTTATTTATTTGACAGAGAGAAAGACAGGCAGCGAGAGAGGGAACACAAGCAGGGGGAGTGGGAGAGGGAGAAGCGGGCTCCCAGCAGAGTAGGGAGCCCGATGTGGGGCTCGATCCCAGGACCCTGGGATCAGGCCCTAAGCCAAAGGTGGACGCTTAACGACTGAGCCACCCAGGTGCCCTACATTTGCGATTTCTTGTTGAAGGGACCTCTCCTGAAGGGAAGACCCTTGAGGACTTCCAATCAATCTTGATATTACCACCTTGCCAGTCCTCACCCTTGCTGCCTTCCTCAGCCACGTGAGCCGCCACAACCTTGCCCGGGACTCACCCCCTCCGCTCTCGCTGGAACTTTTACACCCTCACTTCGGGATGGTGTCAGGTAGGGGCATTTTTCTCAGGTTCAAAAATCTGAGTTTGACCATTTGGGCTCCAGTCAGGAACCCAAAGAGAGATTTTTGTTAAAACCTCAAAAATCCCTTAGTGAAAGGGAGGCAGGAGCCCAAGCTCTAGTAAGCTTCCTCAGGATACTGGCAACAAAGGGCAGTCTTCCCATTCCATTTCTCCACGGAGTGTATCCTAAGGCAAGTTCTCCTCTTGCACGAGTTGTGCAACGGAGAACCGAGAACTGAGAACTGGGAACCAAGGGGGATTAAAGCCATCATGAACAGATGTGAAAGACAACAGCCTCGTGAACCACTTGATCTACTTCTTATTTTCTCAAGCAGTTTTTGAGTCCTTCAGGGACAAGTATGGTATCATAACTAAGTATAATCACAGTTAGGAGGGAACAACCTATTTTTTCTGCATGGCTGTCTGAATGAATTCATTTTCAGTCAATAGGAGTAAATAGCTTATGTTAAGAAGAGGAGCTCAGTGTAATTAAGTGTGTGCTTGGCTTTGTGATACTCTCTTTTCCTTGAACCCACTGGAATTTTCGAAGGAAGAATGAAAGAAATACAAAATAGGGACCAGGAAGGAGACGCTAGGAAGAGTGGGTGCCCAAGGATACAGGCGTCCAGAGGGCGAAAACATGACTGTGTGTTTAAACAACAGCCATGACTTATTAAATATATCTTCCCCCTCTTGCTCCCACGCGGTGACAATGTTTAAACATGTTCTAACACATGCTGTGAAACATACCCTTCGGCAGCTTTGTGACCCCCGACTCCAACGCCCTTTTTCCACATTCATTCACAGACACACACACAAAGACACACGGGGATAAACTGCACATATCATGCTGTCATGAGAAAAGTTTTATTTTTTAGTGTAGGAGTTAGGAGTACAGCATCTGAAACTAGACTGGCTGGGTTTGAACCCTGACTCTATTGCTTACTAGCTCTGGACCTCCAGCAAGTTACTCTTTGCCTCACGTAAAGTGAGGACCATGATGGTGCCTGCCCCAGAGCATTAAAATCACAAAAAAAAATATACATCGCACACGTAGAGCAGTGCCCAGTACCTGGTTAGTGTTATTTGTTTAACACAGCGTTGTAATAAGACTCTCTAGGAGCTTCTGTGCATGGTTTGGGTGGGCTGGAGGGAAGGCAGTGTGACAGGAGTTGGGGGGCCGGGAGGGAAGGGCGAGGATTCACTGGGGGTGGCCAAGGTGTTCTCGTACACTAAAGAGCTGTTCCAGTTAGTACAGAGTGTAGGTAAATACGATCAACGCCGTGTAATTTCTATTGAACCCTTTAAATCTAGCACCGCAGAGACTATAAGCGCAGACTCCGAAAGTAACAAAATGCACTGGTCAATGTCTAAAGCCCTTTCTCTCCACGCCCCTGCACCGGAATGGCACGTAAGCGAAACATCCAGAACAGAGCCAGCATGATGGGGCACTGGCGTCCTGGTTGTCTTTGATCCTCTCGGTATTCAAAAGGTAAAGGGTTCTTCCCTCCAATCGGTTGGTCATCGAACAAGAATTGAGAGACACCACGGAGTGTTCAGCACAAGCTCCCCGCCCCCCTTCCTATCCTGCTTGATAATTAGATCTAGTTGGGAGAGAAGCCCTACATGTCACCCAACGGGAAATCATCACCTGACCTCAGGGGTCAGACCCACCCACTGGGGCTCCGAGCGGGGTCAGAGAGGGTGGCCGCTCTTGCCCAGGACACCTGGATAATGGCTTGGATCTGCGTGGCGGCGGGGCTCCGGTGGCGGCCGAATCGGGCTTGATTCAACCGCGCGCTCCCTGAACCCCCCGCGGGGAGCCGTCGGGGGCGAGCTGGGCGGCTGGGTGGCAGCCGCCCGGGGTGCAGCCCGCAGGTGCCTCCGGTGGGGCCCGCGGGGAGGGGCTCACCTGCTCGCCCCGTGACCCAGACCGCCCTCCTCATCGGCGTGGCGGGCACAAAGAGCGAGCACGCAGCGGCGGGACCACACCGTGGTTGCCCAGAGCTGATTCCCACCCGCCGTGGACCCTGCGGCCCGGCCCAAGGCGCAGCCCAGGGTTCGCTCCTTTCCCCGCACCTGTGCCCAAGTGTCCCCGGCCGCACCCGGTGGGAGGGCGACCCCTGCTGGCCGAGACGCGCAGCGGCGGGCCCCTTTGGCCGCCGGGCACCCGAGTCTGCACCCGGGTGCGCGCAGTCTCCCGTGGCCTCCGCACGCGTCCTCCGCCGCAGGTTCGCGCTGTTCCCAGAGCTTTGTTCCAACGAGCTAACATTTTGAACCATTACTCCACTTGTTCTTTCGCTTCGTTTTGAATGCAGACGTCGAGCCAGTGTGCATTTTTGAGTTCGCGTTCCAATCCGGCATCTCCTCTGCTTTTCCCTTTTTGCCACGACCCTCCTAATTGCAGTCAGCCCCCCCCAAAACTCTCCGTTTGTCTTGATTTCTTTGTTTACAGGCTGAAGCGGAAAGCAATCTGGGTTTTGGTAAGGAATTGTATGTACTGTAACAGGGTACATAATTTCATGGTGTAGGAGAGGCGATCCCCGTCAACGGCCTGCAGTTAACGTGGAACCTCTAGAAATACTTCAATCCAGGGCCGTCTTCCCAAATATCCCCCCTCAGAGGAGGGGGCCACGCCAATGTAGGACGCCGGCAGGCAGCGAAATGTGAACGAACCGTTTAATATCCTAGAGATTTTTTTTTCTTTTTGAGTAATACATGCTGGCAATTAAAAATAGAATAAAATATATGAACTTCAAATTCAGTGCAAGAGAAAAGCAGAGGAAAGCCCTTGTCTAGTTCAGCTTCCCAGAACAGCCAGTCACTGTCATAGAACCTTGGTTTCTTCTTTCGGTGCCTCGAGATTGCGTGTGTGTGTGTGTGTGTGTGTGTGTGTAACACAGATGGAAGCAAAATATACACACTTCACAGCATCAACTCATATATACCTACTTACATGTTTTTACTTAACTGTTTTTAATAAATTTTTATGACTTTAAATATTTTTCCTACATTTTATGGCTATGACATCATTCCCTCATCCAGTACCCTTGCGGCTGGAGAAAGATGTTTAAGTTCTTTCTTCTCTTTTGCGGTTGCAAGATAAAAAAAAAAAAAAAAAAAAAAAAAAAAAAGCTGGCTGCAATGAATGTTCTTGTCTAAAATCCTTCGTCTGCAATTCCAAAGCTCAAACAGCTTAAAAAACTGAAAGTCTTTTCAAATGTTTGGCACAGTCGTTTGGCAGCTAAACTATAGCTGAACGCATGTGAGGCTATTTATAGTCTTTATACTACTTGATGTGAATTCATCTATCTTTTTGCTGACATATTACTGGGTTTGATTACAGGTTGTTATCCCAACTCCCACTAGAGTTGTTAACAAAAAATACTGTGTTGTATGCACGGACTTATCTTTCTAAAATCCAAGCGATTTTAAGTTGTGAAGCACATTCAGCACTAACGGTTTTAGCCCTGGGTAGATATCCTTGTACATATTTACGAGTTGTATCTTCAGGATAAATTTGAACATGTAGAGTCGCTAATGAAACGTGTGTGTTAAACTTTGGCAGACACCGTCACATTGCTCTTCAAAGGAGTGAACGATTTACATCGCAAGCAATATTAAATAGAAATGCCTGTTCTGGGGTGCCGGGGGGCTCCGTTGGTTAACATGATCCTGGGGTCCTGGGACCCAGTCCTGCGACCCAGTCCTGCATCAGCTCCCTGCTGGGCGGGGAGTCTGCTTGTCCCTTTCCCTCTGCCCGCCTCCCCCCTACAGCGTGCGCGCACTCTGTCTCTCAAATAAATAAATACAATCTTTATTTTAAAAATGCCTCTTCGCCTGTTCTTTCACATGCAAACAAAACTTTTTGAGGTTTGCTGATATAATCAGTGAAAAGGTGATAACTCATGTAGTTTTGAGTTCATTTTATTACGGGTGAGATTAAGCATCTCTAGAATTTGCCATTGATTTACACACATTCTTTAAGTATTAGGTTAATTACCCCATCGACTCTCAAAATGTGTTCCAGGCATTTTTTTCCTGGCTTGTTGTTTGTCTTTTGTTTTGGTTTTGTTTATGATAATTTATCGTACAGGAAGTTCTAATTCTTTTGTAATTATATTCATTCCTCATTGATCCATCTGGAGTTTATTTTGATGTAAGGAATTGTTTGCATGCCGTAGCAAACTGTCACAAACTCAGCGGTTTAAAACAATACAAACGTTTTCTCTCTCGGTTGTGTAGGTCAGAAGTCCAGCACAGCCTGATTAGATTCCGTGCTCAGAGTCTCACTGGGCTAAAATCAAGGCACTGGCCAGGCAGCAGCCCAGCTCCTCGCACAGTAGATGAGAGGTCCCTGCTTTCTTGCTGTTTGTCAGCTTCTGGAGGACATCCACCCTCTCTGGTCACATGGCCTTTCCACAGTATGGTGATTGGTTTCTCGAAAGGCCACAGGACTGTGCTTGCTTGGGCAGCACATATACTAAAATTCGAAAGGCCACAGGATAGCATGTACTGTGGCTTCACATGTCTCTGACTTGAGCTCTGCCATCTCTCTTCTGCTTTTAAAAGCTCATGTGATTAGACTGGGCCCATTTCAAAAATCTGGGAAAATCTCCTTATCTTAAGGTCAACTGTGGCACAAAGAGAATGCAAACATGACAGTAACTCTGGGCAAAGATCATGGGGCACATTTTGAATTCTGCCTACACATCAACGAAGTGAGTAAGACTCCAGCTTCTTTTGATTACTAGCCAGTCATCCCAAAATTATTTTGAATAAACCACTGATACCAATTTGTTTGGTTGTTTGAAATTTGGGTTGCTGGATAAGTCAGAGATGTCGTTGATCCGAGTGGAATCCAGCCCCTACCTTTCTGCCACTTCAACTCCTCTGGGGGCAAGAGATTCGTATTTGACAACCTGAAAACTCCTGGAAATCGGAAGAGTCCCATTCTGGGGCCAGCCCCGTAGACTCGATATGAAAGGTCCAGGGCTCAGTGGCGCCCTGTGAGTAGAAGCTCAGGCATGTGGCTGTTCCATGAAGAGCTCACCCCTGTAGAGAGGAGGGAAGGGTCTGGATCTGGTAGGTTCAGTGCTCATTACACTCTGGGAATGAATGACAGCCAGAGAAAACTGTGAGCTCCAGGAAGCTTCAGGGCATTGGAGATCTGTCAGTGGCTTCTCCCTCCCATCATACGCCCACCCACACCAGCGAAGAAAGACCTAGTCGCTTGTATTCTCAGAGACTTCCCTTCAACTTCAACTTGAAAGTGGCAGAGGAGCCAGGACAGAACTTGGGATGATTGCAATGTCATTCATTTATGCTGTTAAATTGTTGTATGAGATAAAGGATAGTTGTCATGATATTATCTTTTTGTCCGTGTCTCTGTTGTGCTTTCAATAACTCCAATGTTTTCATCTTGATTTTTGTTCCGTTGTTGTAGATATTTCAGTTTCTGGACATTCAGAAGAACAGCTTGGTTGTGATAACCCTATTCCTGTACAATGTTTGATCCAGCCCCTTACTAATAATCTGCCAGCTTTGTCTCTGGCTGGTGATGTATGATTTTTCTCATCCATTTCTACTCTGAACTTTAAAATCTAGCTCTGATTCCCTTCGTGTGCCTGAATTGTCATAGGTGGCCAAGAAGAAAATGACTCATCCTTAGTTCTTTATAACAGAGAACATCTGCTTCTCTGTAAACCTCTTTGGAATGAGCTTTACCTCCAGTTGTAAGCAGGGGAAAGGAAGAAGTACTGCCTTGAAATCAACTACTCCTTCCTTTTCTTTCCTTCTCTCCTATCCCTCATATCTTTTCTTTTCAAATCCCCATGCATCCGGCTTGGCTGAGAACTAATGCATGTAGTAAGATTGTTGGTATTATTTTTTATTTATTTATTTTTTATATTTTAGATTCTTACTCATAGGCTACAAATTTTTTAAAAAATCATTTTTCCCTTCTGAAAGTCTCAGAAATGAGAAAATATGTGCTTGCGAATATGCTTTCTTTTCAACTACAGAATGTAAATGACAGTTATAAATAGAGATCCTTTTGCAATCGAAGACAGAGAATACAGCACCATTCCAGTTGTTAAATAGAAAAGAATAGGATAGAGGTACTTCCTAGCCTAAGGAAGAAAGAAATCTATGCATAGCCTTTATCGAAAGCTGTACCTAGGACACATTTAAATCCATTTATGAATCACTAACAACAACAACAACAAAAATGTGTGTTTCTTGAACATCAAGTCTCTGGGACTTTTCTTTCCCACTACAAACCCTCCATAAAACCTCCCAGAATTTCTGTCCTTGAAGCAGGAGTCAAATTAGATAGCAAGGACCATCCCCAAGATAGCACCGTACCCCAGGGACAGTGAGACGGGCTCTCTCTAACCCAGTATGTTACTGTCCATGATCAACCAACCCTTATCTCTGTTTCATAACTATAAAAACCAATAATGGATTTAAAACCCAAAATTTTTGGATTTAAATTCCAAAAACTCAGATTTTCAGGTCCCAAATAAAAAACATGGATTTTTTTGTGGAGTTTCATTACTAGGAATAAGACTCATTCTGAGCTCAGGTTGTTCTTAGTACTTTTTAAGTCTTTTCCTTGAGAAGTGATTATATGTATTAGCAGAAGACGAGTTCTACGAGGACAGTCACAGCTGACAGAGCCTCAATATACTCGTGCTTGGTTCTCCCAACCCCATTCCAAATCAGGAGTGTGAACTGTCATCTATTTGGTTTGTTTCCTTTTTAATGTGGCTACAATAAAATAGTTGATTAAGGCTATAAAACAGAGAAATATCAAAGAGCAGGGTATTTTTATTCAAATAAACTTTTGTTTCACCGATTGTTCATGCATTTATGTATGTAACAAGTATTTATCAAGAGCCCACTATGTGCCCGGCATTGATTCAGTGCTGGAGATACAATAACGAACAAGAACAAAAAAATCTCCCAACGTCCCAACCCTTTTGGAGTTAATACTCTGATAGGGTTAAAAGGCAATAAGCAAGGCAAATAAGTATAATACGTGCGATGGGTGGTAATGAGTGGTAAAGAAGAGAAAAGGGGAGATGAGGAAACTTGCCAGGCATGATGAAATTCTAGATACGGAGATCAGAAAGGAGCCCACTGAGAAGGGAAGAAAACAAAATAAGAAGCAGAATGTATCAACTAACAATTCCAATTACCCGCTCTCCCCTGCACAATGCCAAGGGAACCACTAACAAGAGAGAAGACGAACACAACACACTATCTAACTTGAACTATACATATGTGCACGCAATCTGGCTTAGGAAATAAAACGTTTCAAACATGAATGCAGAATGCCACTGCCTTCTCTTACCTCGCATTCAAGAGTAACCAGTATCCTTAATTTGATTAACTTTTACTCTTTGTATGTACGGATGTATTCCTAAACTATGAGTGGAAACACACTGGATACATCTTTCTGAAGTTCGTCTTTAGGCAATATTACATATTTTTAGATTTATCCCTATTGATACAAGTATCTCTAGGTCATTAATTTTAAATTACAAAACTTTGTGGTATAAACCATCTATTCTTTTGGATATGGTCATTTAACTGTTTCTGATGCACAGGAAAGCCATTGACTTTTTAAAATTAATTTTTCTCTCTTTTGTTGATCCTTTAGATTTCTATGTCATCTGCAAGCAATAGCCATTTTGTTTCTTGCTCTCTGATCCTTACACATTATTTCTTTGTCTTGTTTTATGTTCTAGTTCAAACTTCTAGTACAATGTTGAAAAGAAATGGGGATAGTAGACATATCCACTTTGTGCGTTTTTTTAAAAAAATGCTCAATATTCATTGAATGTGATACTATGGGTATTCACTAGCTGTGTCCAGTTACAGAAGTTCCTTTCTATCACTGATTACTTGAAACATTTTACTATTGCATAGGTGTTGAATTTTATTAAATCTATTTCTGCATCTACCAAGAGGAGCATATTACTTTTCCTCCTTATTCTTCTAACACGATGAATTACGGGGGCGCCTGGGTGGCTCAAGGGGGTAAGTGTCCAGCTCTTGATTTTGGCTCAGGTCATGATCTCAGGGTCCGGGGATCAAGCCCCCAGTTGGGCTCTGTGTTCAGCAGGGTGTCTGCTTGACAATTCTCTCCCCCTCTCTCTACCCCTCCCCCCTCTCAAGCTCTCTAGTGAATTATATTATTAGCTCTTCTGGTGCTGAGCTCTCTTAGTATAAATACAACTTGGTCATGTTTAGTTTTGTTAATATATTGCTATATTCACTTACAACATCTTTGTATCTATGTCAGGTGAATTTAGCTTACAATTTTCCTTTAATGTGTTGTGCTCGTCTGGTTTTAGTAAAGATGTTATGTTGGCTTCATAAGATGATCTTCATAAAAGGCACTCCTTTTCAAATATCTGGAATAGTTCGTATAGGATTGAGAAGATTTGTTTTTTGATGTTTGGAGGAATTTGTCAGTAATCCTATCTGGCATTTGGGAATGATATTTTTTAATTGAAATTTTTATTGAAATACTTGTAGGTTCATATACAGGAGTAGGAAATCGGAGAGATTCCATGTACCTTTTATCCAGTTTCCCCCACTGACAACATTTTGCAAAACTGTAATACAAGGTAACTATCAAGATATTGACATTGATAAATCTTTTCCAGATTTCCCGTTTTACTTGTACTTATTTGTATGTTTGTATGTATTTTGTTCTATACAATTTATCACACGTACAGGTTTGTGTATCTGCTACTACAGTCAAGATACAGACACTCCCATAATTACAAGGATCTTTTGTACTGCCCTTTTATAACCCCAAAGAAGAAAAGGATGTTCTTAATGCATATTTCTTCAATGGCTGTAAGTTATTTAGGTTTTCTGTTTCTCCTTGTGTCCACTTTGGTAAAGTACATTTTTTTTTCTCATAAACATTTTGCCAAAAAAGTATAAACTTTTTCATAGTTTGCTCCCATCTTTAAAATCTCTACTTCTGTAGTTTGTCCCCTTTTTGGTCCTAAATTGTTATTAGTGCCTATTCTCTTTTCATATATTCATCTCACCAGAAGTTTCCCTATTTTTCTTTTTAAAGAATCAACTCTCATTTAATTGTTCTTCTTCACTGTATTGTTAATTCATTATCTTCTGCTTTTATCTTTTCCTTCCTTCTGCTTTCTTGGAATTTGCTTATTTTCCCTCTAACTTCTTGAGTAGAATGAAGCTATTAATTTTCAGTCATTCTTCTAATCTATTCATCTATAAGTCTCTCCCTTAGTAGTTCTCAGATGAGTTTTATTATCAGCATGTAGAATTTTCATTGTTTCAAATTGCAAATATTTTCTAAATTCCAGTATGAGTTCTTCCTTGACCCATGAGTTTAAAAGCTGTTTTATTATTTTTTTGTTACCTTCTTGTAAAATGCATTGTGGTCACAGAACATGGTCCATATAATATACATTTTTTAATATTTGCTGGGACTTACTTTGAGGTCTTAAAATTTGATTAGTTCTTAAATTGTCCCTGTGGATTTGGAAAGAATAAGGTTCTCTGCAACGGTGAGCTCCTTGTACATATTCATCAGAATAAGCTTATTGTGTTCTTATCTTCCACACGCTTACTGAAATTTTTGTGTGATTAATAAACCATTAAGTGAGGTCTATTAAAATTATTAAAATTGTGAAATTGCCAATTTCTCCTTGTGATTCTGTAAACTTCTGCCTTTTATATTTTAAGCATTAAAGGCACACACAGGTTTACAATCATAATACCTTCATGGTGCTTTATCTTGTCATTTGGCATGAACTCACTTAGTCCTTAAAAAATGCTTTCACTTCGAAGCTATTTTATCTGGTATTTGCATCCCTATACAGCCTCACTGGCTTTCATTAGATTTGCTGGACGTACACTTTCTCAACTTCTTACATTCAGCCTTTATATATGCTCACATTTTAGGGGTCGTGGTTGTAAAAAAAAAAAAACAATAAACTTTTTTTTAACCCACTCTGGTAATTAGTTCTTTAACTGTCTTGTTTATCCCATTTATATTCATTTTGACCTGTTTAATTAAAGATCTAATTTGATTATTTTTTCCCCTTCTCCCCTTTTCCATTCTTGTTTGGATGGCTTGGGTGTTCCTTTTTTTTAAACCACTTTTGATTTGGAAATTGTATATACTATTTGTGCATTATAAGGTTGCAATTAAAAGTCTAATAGGTACCTTAGATATATTAGTTAATCAAAAGGGATGCCTGGGTGGCTCAGTTGGTTAAGCATCTGCCTTTGGCTCAGCTCATGATCTCAGGGTCCTGGGATCGAGCCATGTGTCAGGCTCCCTGCTGAGCAGGGAGTCTGCTTCTCCCTCTGCCTCTGCCTGCTCGTGCTCACTCTCTCTCTCTCAAATAAATAAAATCTTAAAAAAAAAATAAAGTTAGCCAAAATCTCTTTCTTCTGAGCGATTATCATGAATATCTTTTTTAATGATTTATTTATTATTTGAGAGAAAGAGTGTGCATGAGTAGGGGGAGGGGCAGAGGGAGAGAATGGTGAGAGACTCTAAAGCAGACACCTCACTGAGCAGGGAGCCCCACACAGGGCTTGATCCCAGGACCCTGAGATCATGACCTGAGCCCAAACCAAGAGTCAGCCACTTAACCAACTGACCCACCCAGGTGCCCCTGATGTCTTGAATATCTTTAGTCAGCTCCCCCAGCTTATGTATTGATGCCTTGCCTTTTTCCTTCTGAAACTAGGCATCTTTATTATTGTTTTATAAAGTCAGAGTTTAACGCTTATCTACATGTTTGCTAATATCTTCACTCATTATTCCTTTTGTATCTCACTTCTCCCTTGTAGGATTCCATTTTCTTCTTCAAAGACCTCTTTCAGGAATTTTTTTTCAAAAAAGGAGTGTTAGAGGTCACCTCTGTCAGTAACGGTTAGAGATACACTTGCAACTTTTGTCTCAAAATTTTATTTCAGCCTCACTCTGAAGTTATAGCTCAGATGGGTTTAATTTTACTCAGCACTCACTTTTTTCTTTTCTTCTCAAAGGTAACACGGGAAGAAATCTGCCGTCAGTCTCAAGAACTTTCACTAGTGATCTCTGTCCTCGGACTGGCAAGTCAGCTTCTCGGGCTTTCTGCGCCTTCGCCGTGTCCGAGTTGTCTGTATTTGAGACTTGTCATTTTTCCTCGATGTGATGATCACAGCTGCTATCAATTCTGACAAATGCTCGGCTTTTATCTCTTCAAATATTGCCTCTTTCCCACTTCTCAATTCCCTCCTTCTGGAACACCTTAAATGCCCTGAAACGTCCCATTCCATCTTCCACATGTCCACTCTCTATCCTCAGAACCCAACAGTGCCGGGCATAGAGCCGGTGCCCGACACATACCTGCAGAGCGAATGAAAGACCTATACTAAGTCCATCGTGGAAATCAGAATAAGTGCACCAGCCCCGAGAAATCTGATTAGCCATTTATAAGAGAAAAATCAGGCACCCCTGAAGCCCAACTCCTCGTAGTTGAATCTTCAACCTAATAGCCAAGTTCAGGTATAAAAACAAATGTGGGATAATTTAATGACAAGAACCAACTGTGAGGTAAGCCACGTGGCATATGTACTTGGGAGGGGTGGGGGGGTGGCTGTGATTTGTTCTCCATTTCAAGGAAATTTGATAAAATGGCTTAGAAAACACACAGAGCACCAGACTACTGACACATCATAAATGGCAGGGTAACAGGATTTAGTTCCTGCTTAAAGTCTCCTTTCGGGCACTTACTGTAGAACAGAAATAAATCCTAGCTCGTACTGCCTGGGCACCTGCCAGGATGTAGTCTCACAGTTCGTCGAGGTAAGCACGGGTAGCAATATTTTTTGTAATTAAATCAAGGTATAAATTGAAGAAACTTGCCCTAAGTCATCAAGTTAGTTAATGACTGAACCCAAATTTGACCCAGTGTCCTCCCCGTCCCAGCACCCACGATCCACCCCCAGCACCCTCCTGCTTGCCTGGATGCTGCCTCCGGGTGAAGGATCAGCACGCAGAAAACCAAACCCGCTCCCCGTCCGATGGGACAATGTCACTCAGCGCCCCACACAGCACCATCTGAACCACGACATTCTGGCTTAACCATCTCTAAGGAAAACTTGCTGTCCTCGTTCTCAAAAATGCTCTTTATTCATTCACATGTATTATTGCATTTAACGTTCCTCTACACCCCAGAGTGGAGGAAGCAGAAAGAGAATGACTCCGCTTTACAGACGAGGAACCTGAGATTCACAATAAAGTGCTTCTTGCAAACTTGCAGTGTGAGTGATCACAAGAGCACAACCCAGTGCTGCTCTCAGCTCTCCAACCTCACCCCTTCTTCTCAAAGACAGCAGGGAGCAGGGAGCGGGGAGAAGCATTCAGCCCATTTGCACATACAGAATACTTAACTTTATGAAAAATATCTTTAGCAACAAAACGAGATAAACTATAGCCAAAAATTCATACTTAGAATGTATAGAAACTATATTTCTATACAATTTTTCACTTTTATTATGTTCAAAATTTTGCTGACTTTATTATATTCCAGGTATCATGGTTATATGTAGGGTAAAAACATCTGGGCAGTTTAGCATTTTGTCTTCATATGCAAACTCAGTCTTAACCACTTCCAAGCACTACTGACACCAGCAGACATCCCACCAGCAATTATTCAATTGGAAAATTTCTTTGAAACAATGTGAGTAAATAATTTTTGCTGCAAGTCTGCATACATTAAAATATAATCATGAAAAACAGGTTGGTCAGCAATGAACAAATCTGCAAGTGATGTTAAAGGTCAGGCCCAATATTAATAACACGGACCACTATCAACATCAATGAAAGACACTTCCAAAGAAGAAATAAATCAAGTGGCCCAAACACCTACATACTATTGTTCCTGTGATTAACTATATGGGTATCCATATTAGAACTGTTAGGATTCTAACAATCTCAGGATTTTTAAAGATTTTATTTTTCTGAGAGAGAGAGCACGTGGGCAGGGGGAGGGGCAGAGGGATAGAAAGAATCCTAAGCAGACCCTGTGCTGAGCAGGGAGCCCAACTCAGGGCTCGATCTCATGACCCTGAGGTCATGACCTGAGCTGAAATCAAGAGTTGGACGCCTAACTGACTGAGCCACCCAGATGTCCCACAATCTCAGGATTTTTAGAAGCAGCACGTGGAGGAAGAAATAAGGTACAAGACCTAAGAAAACTGTCCGTAAGAAAAGGAATAAAGCTCAGATTCCCACTCAGAGAGTGGACAGTACTTCCTCCTGCTCGGGCAGGCCAAATGGAGGACTGGTGAGTGCCTGTGTCACAACTGTTCGAGTCCACGTGTCATCCCACCAAGTGGAGCTTGGGCTCCAGTTGGCAGAACCAATAAACACACACTTGGTTGGGTGACTTGAGCACTCTTTTGATGTGACACCATTCTGGAGAACAGCTAACCCATATATTACTTATCAGTCTTTTTCTCACGTGTACATCCACGTGCACACATACACAGTCTTAGAGATAATCTTGAAAGGAGGGAAAAGAGACAACTCTAACTTCCTGTTCACACAACTCAACAGAAACCCAGAATGCACGGTAGGTATGTGATCTTTCAGAAAGTGTCATCGTCAGCTCTGATTATTTGTTTTTTGAATGGTGACCCTAATGTGCTTTTCCAGTTCCAGTAAGTTTTGGTAAAATTTTTCAGCAGTGTCTTCATCTAGGTCCATCTGGAAAAGAAGCAAAGATAGGGATGAACAGAAAGGAAAAATAAGACAGAAGTCATTTATGTAAAATAAAGGCATTCAACATACATAAGAAAACGAAAAAAAAAAAAAAAAAAAAGAAGAACAGGGCTGGTAGGTCAGGGCTGGGGTTCCTGATTCTGAGATCCTGAGGACATATTAGGTCCAAACTCCAACCCTCAGCAAACCTACTGATGTTGCCTTCGCACAGCAAGACTGGAAGATCTGGTTTTGCTCTCACCCCTAACTCCTGTGTACCAGGCATAAGAGACACTGGCGAACTGAGATATAAGGACAGAAGAGAAAAATCAAAAGTTTTTTTGAAATTAAATGGCCATCCACCTAATGTCCACCTTCTTTCATAAAGAGTCTGAGCTTTAGCGGGTTCACCAGCCTCCGGATTAAAAGCCTACATTGCCAGGCTGCATGGGAACTGCTGGTCCCGAGGGACTCTGCTCTGGCTAATGAGATCGGAGTGGAAGTGGGGGTCCTGCCCACGAGTCTCCTTTGAAGTCATGGGCACCCCTCTCTTTCCCCCGTCTGGAGCCATAAGAATGAGGGTCACACCCCAGGGATGGCAGAGGGGTGACTGAAGGACCTTGAGTGCCTGGCAATTTGGGGAGCTGCCCCACCAGCCGAAGGCAACCTCTCCCCAAAACTGCTTTACATGCGAGAAACCTGAGCTTCCTTCTGGTTTAACCTGCTGTAAGTTCACACCCTTCTGTTTTATGTAGAAAATCTAATTTTAACTGACACATTGTATGTAAAAGCAAACTTTCAGGCCCTGTAAAAAATAAGACAGCATCTCTTTTCAGGTCGACACAGAGCCTAAACTTCCAAAAAAAAAAGCTCTTTCTTCACAAAGCTGAAAGGCTGAAAATTAAAGAAAACTTTTTAACATTTTGGAACTAACACTTACATTCGTTATAAATCTCGTCAGAGTTTTTCCATATTGGAACTGGAAGAGGCATTAGAGGTCTCATTCAACCTCACCTTTGAACAGAGGAGAAAGCTGACTTCCTCAAATTAATCAACGTTTTTAAAACACTTTCTTCAATGCATTTCCATAAAATTCTAATACAATATTTTGATTTAGAGAATGACGCATTTTCTCCCTATTGATAAACAAATCATTCCCTCGAGATTAATCGACAGTATGTTCACACTCT